>NC_090322.1:239812722-240115753 GCF_040869045.1 Eurosta solidaginis
GTTTAAACTCGCACTGAAAAACGCGACCTTAGTTGTATTTTCTTTGAAAGTAAAAACAAAATTTTCATTTGTGAGAAAAAATAAACAAAAAAATACAGAATGTCAAAAAAACCTATCGAAATACAAACTGGCTCATTTTGTGTTTAATTAACTATGTTGTATTTTTCTTGTATTTCTTTAGTTTTTTGAAATATAGTTTACAAACTTACACCAGTATTGAAACCGTATTAGGCCGACGAGGGCGACGAAAAATTTAAGAGAAAATACAGAGAAAATAAAGTAGTGTTATTTAGGTATTGTAGACTAAATAGCATTAGAGGCGGTCGATAATTAATCTTAAAGAAGGAACAGATGGGGAGCCGAAATCTTGCAGACTGTTCGCGAAGCAGAGAAAATCAACTATGAAGCATTGATGAACGTTACAGAGAGGCGATCTCCCAGGCGGGCAAGGGGGCTTAGAATCAACCCGCGCTAATTATGCCTGTTGTAAGAGGACACTAAATTACGCAACTGGTTCCAGGTGGATGCCAGCGCAGTTTATAGTTCTTTGAACTTACCAGAGGCGAAAAATAAAGCATTTTTATCAGACTCCGCCAATGAAAGCAAAGGAAGAGGTGGCCTCCACTCCGCTGGAAGAACCAGTTTTAAAACGATTTAAATTTCCTTGGTGTGACATATTGGCGCCAGTCAACCCGCCGAAGAAGCGACTGCCGCGCCTTGTTGGATGGCCATAACCGTTTAAACGGCTAAGCATCAATTAAGAAAGTAAGTAATTCATTCATTCCAGAGATAGATCAAACACCGAAACATGGGTGGATCTGGCTGTAATCTTTAAAGGTCTATCAGTAGAGAGTTGAGGCTGCGGACGCGAGCTTCATCGGAATTCCGCTTCATCCTGCAGGTTGGGCCGTGTATATCCAATGAAGATCACGACCTTAAAATAAGGATCGCGGTGGGCAGCCCATGCACGCATAACTGATTTATTTTCTTTTAGAAAAATATCAATTACCAACAATGTCAAAATAAAGTAATTCGAAAATGACAACCCGATTCATTTCAGTTTTAAAACACTTGACGGGGTGCTCACAATTCTGATTTGGTAATGTAATAAACAAAATTATACCTTATAATTTTAAAAGGGGCGTGTGAGAACCCTATTTATTGCTCAAGCAAGTTGTTGAAAATTACTAAACGGAAAACTTTTCCCTAGAACTTGAACACGTCCATATTGGCTTGTAAATTTATTTTTTTTAGTCGCTGGTTTATTTTTGTCAGGTATATTTAAAAAACTGCATCCTATACATTTTCTTGGCGTATTTGTGTTTATTTCAATGATTGCATTAAATTAATTAATTAATTCTCTTTCCAAAAATCGCAATTACGCAAAGTCACTACACCGAATATATTACTTACTTACTTAATTGGCGCTTAACCGTCTAAACGGTTATGGCCGTCCAACAAGGCGCGACAGTCGCTCCTTCGCTCCGCCAACCGGCGCCAATTGGTCACACCAAGGGAGTTTAAATCGTTTTCCACCTGGTCCTTCCAACGGAGTGGGGGCCGCCCTCTACCTCTGCTTCCATAGGCGGGTTCCGATAGAAACACTTTCTTGGCCGGAGCATCATCTTTCATTCGCATAACATGGCCTAGCCAGCGCAGCCGCTGCGCTTTAATTCGCTGGACTATGTTGATGTCTGCGTATAGCTCGTACAGCTCATCATTAAATCTTCTTCGGTACTCGCCATCGCCAACGCGTAGAGGTCCATAAATCTTTCGAAGAACTTTTCTCTCGAACACTCCCAAAGCCGCTTCATCTGCTGTTGTCATGGTACATGCTTCTGCCCCATATAGCAGGACGGGTACGATAAGTGACTTGTAGAGTACGATTTTCGTTCGCCGAGAGAGGACTTTACTTTTCAATTGCCTACCTAGTCCAAAGTAGCATTTATTGGCAAGATTGATTCTTCGCTGGATTTCAGTGCTGATGTTGTTGCTAGTGTTGATGCTGGTTCCCAAATAAACGAAGTCTTTTACTATTTCGAAATTATGGCTGCCAACAGTAGCGTGGTTGCCAAGGCGCATATGCGCTGGATCTTTGCTCGTACTTCGTTTTGTCCTCATTCACCATCAAACCCATCTTTACCGCTTCTTTTTCCAGCTTGGAGTAAGCAGAACTAACAGCGCGAGTGTTTAGGCCGATGATATCAATGTCATCAGCATATGCCAGTAATTGCACGCTTTTATAGTATATTGTTCCAGTGCGGTTAAGTTCTGCAGCTAGTATAATTTTCTCCAGCATCAAATTAAAGAAATCGCACGATAGGGGGTTACCCTGTCTGAAACCTCGTTTAGTTTCGAACGGCTCGGAGAGGTCCTTCCCAATTCTGACTGAGCTGATGGTGTTGCTCAACGTCATTTTGCACAGCCGTATAAGTTTTGCGGGGAAACCAAATTCAGACATAGCGGCATATAGGCAGCTCCTTTTCGTGCTGTCGAAGGCGGCTTTAAAGTCGACGAAGAGGTGATGTGTGTCGATTCTCTTTTCACGGGTTTTTTCCAAGATTTGGCGCATTGTGAAAATCTGGTCGATGGTAGATTTACCAGGTCTGAAGCCGCACTGATAAGGTCCAATCAGCCGGTTCACGGTGGGCTTCAATCTTTCGCACAATACACTTGAAAGGACCTTATATGCGATATTAAGAAGGCTGATTCCACGATAGTTGGTGCATTTTGCAGTATCCCCCTTCTTGTGGACTGGGCAAAGAACACTTAGATTCCAACCGTCGGGCATGCTTTCGTCCGCCCATATTTTGCTAAGAAGCTGCTGCATGCGCCTTACCAACTCCTCGCCGCCGAACTTGAATAGCTCCGTTATTGCTATTCTAACTTCGTCATAATCGGGCGGGGGGACATATATTCCATCATCATCGATTGCGGGATCGGGTTCTTCATCTCTGCGCGGTGAATTGCTGCCTCCATTTAGGAGAGCAGAGAAGTGTTCCCTCCATAATCTAAGCACTCTCTGGACATCAGTTACGAGGTCGCCGTTTTCATTCCTACAGGAGTTTGCCCCGGTCTTAAAACCTTCCGTCTGTCGCCGTATTTTTTGGTAGAATTTTCTGGCGTTATTCCTGGTGGCTAGCAGCTCAAGCTCCTCGCACTCACGCCTTTCTGCTTCTGCTTTTTTCTTCCTGAAAAGGCGTCTCGCTTCCCTTTTCAACTCACGATAGCGTTCACACACTCCTCTTGTCGCGCTCGCTTTTAACGTAGCCCTGTAGGCAGCGTCTTTTCTTTAGGTTGCAACGCGGCATTCTTCATCATACCAGTTGTTTTTTCGTGGCCGCTGGTAACCAAATTTTTCCTCGGCGGCGGTACGAAGTGCTTTGGAGATATGCTCCCACTGCTCCTGTATTCCTTCAGGATGAGTTATGCCCTCAGTGAGCAGGTGTGAGAGTCGAGTTGCGAAATCATTGGCAGTCTGTTGTGATTGAAGCTGAATTGACACCGAATATATATTGTTACGAATTTTAGGAAATTCTGATTATTTTTCACAAATAAATAATTCAAATATACAGTATAGCAAGATTTCCTTTATTAGGACTACTTTGGGAGTATTACAATACTCGCGTGTTGTTGTTGTTGTTGTAGCAGTGCTTCGCCCCACCTAACAGCCGCGACCGATCACAAATTGTCATCAATATCCTTTAACGGGAGTCCAAGGAAACTTGCTGTTTCAGCAGGGGTGGACCATAAGGAAAGGGGTGTTAGAGGCGTTGGTTCCACATTACAATTAAAGAGATGGTTGGTGTCATGTGGGGGCACATTGCAAGCGGGGCGTACATTTTGTATGTCGGGGTTGATTCTGGATAGGTAAGAGTTTAACCTGTTACAGTATCCAGAACGAAGTTGAGCAAGAGTGACACGCGTTTCCCTGGGGAGTATGCGTTCCTCTTCCACGAGTTTTGGATACTTTTCTTTGAGTACTGGATTCACCGGGCAATTCTCGGCATACAGGTCCGACGCCTGTTTGTGGAGTTCACCAAGGACCTGCTTGTGTTTTTTCGCTTCATACGGATGGATTCTCAGGTGCCGTATTTCCTCAAAATGCTTACGGAGATGACTCCTTAAGCCCCTAGGCGGTGCTGGTTCATCAATCAGATGTCTGTTGGGATGCTCAGGTTTCTGGGTGTTCAACAGGAACTGTTTGGTCAGCATCTCATTTCTCTCCCTGATGGGGAGTATTCTCGCCTCATTATGCAGACGGTGTTCTGGGGACATAAGCAGACAGCCCGTGGCAATTCTGAGAGCAGTATTTTGGCATGCCTGTAGCTTCTTCCAGTGGGTAATTTTTAGGCTTGACGACCATATGGGTGACGCGTAGCACGTAATCGGCTGGCTAATTGCTTTATATGTAGTCATGAACGTTTCTTTATCTTTTCCCCAGGTACTACCAGCGAGGGATTTGAGGATTTTTTTACGGCTCTGAATTCTCGGAACAATTTCGGCTGCGTGCTCACCAAAATGTAGATCCTGATCAAATGTCACACCCAAGATTTTGGGGTGTAGGACAGTCGGTAGCGTAGTGCCATCGACGTGGATGTTCAAAATGGTCGATATTTGGGACGTCCATGTTGTAAATAGGGTCGCGGAAGTTTTAGTCGGTGATAATCCCAGGTTTCGCGAGGCGAAAAAACTGGAGAGATCAGAGAGGTAGCCGTTTATTCTATTGCATAGCTCATCTATCTTTGGGCCTGGGCCTGTGACAATTATTGTGCAGTCATCGGCGTAGGAAACGATTGTGATTGTGGGGGTTTTGATTTAAACCGCAATTTATCTGGGTGCTACTGGCATTTAGCGCGGTGGTAGTGCTATGGAGTTTTCTGAAGCCATGTTGATGAGAGGCTAGCTGTAAATTTGCTTAGAAATAAGTGAGCAAAATGGCTTCAAGCGTCTTTGCTACTGGCGATAGGAGAGATATCAGACGATACGACTCCTATGTTAGCTGGTTTCCCAGGCTTTAGTAGCGGGACCACCTTGGCCATTTTCCATTTCTCGGGTATGACAAAGGTGGAAAGAGACAGGTTGAAGACATGCGCTAAATATTTGAAACCCTCTTTCCCTAGGCTTTTAAGCATCGGCATGGCTATGCCGTCTGGGCCCACTGCTTTGGATGGTTTAGCGCGACCAATGGCGTCCTCAACCTCTTTAGCGATGATGGTGATTGGTGACGCGCTGAATTTGTGTTTATGTGCGTGTCTGTTGGCCCTCCGTCTATCTTTGTCGACCGTAGAATGCATTATATATTGTCGGCAGAAAGCACTCGCGCATTTTTTCGCATCCGACAGCACTTTGTCGCAAAAGGCGATGAAAACTTTGTCTTTGTGCTTAGTCGGATTCGATAGGGACTTTACGGTGGACCAAAGTTTACCCACACCGGTAGAGAGGTTACAACCTCTTAGGTGCTCCTCCCATTTCGCCCGCTTGTGTTCATCCACAAGCAATCTGATGCGTTGGTTTATATCCCTTATTTGGGGGTCGCCTGGATCAAGCTGTCTTATAAGGTCACGTTCTCTCGCTAAGTTTGCGGCCTCAGCCGGGAAGTGGGCCGGATTTCGGGAATTCTCCCGGAGGGAATGAAACGTGCCGAGGTGGATTCAATGACCTTGCGGAAGGCACGCTCCCCTTGGCAGGCATCAGTCGGGATAGGGAGGGCAGCAAAGAGGTTGTCTGTAAAAGATTTATATTCTTACCACTTTCCTTTTTTGAAGTTTATGAAATTGCGTTTTTCGGTGACGATGAAGTCGGCGGTACGCTCGAGCGAAATAAGTATAGGCAGGTGGTCGGATGCCAATGTTACCATCGGCTGCCAGTTGACGCAGTTTACGAGTTCTGCGTTCACGATTGAGATATCTGGCGAACTGTGACAGCTTCCTACCATACGTGTGGCGGCGTCTCCGTGTATTGTGCAGAAAGTCGTTTCTTCTATTTGATCCGCCAACATCTCACCCCTACTGTCCGCCCGCAAATTTGAATGCCATAGATCGTGATGGGCATTGAAATCGCCTAAGATAATGCGATTGTTGCCAGTGAGTAAGGCTCTGATATTAGGGCGGTATCCACTGAGGCAACAGGTGGCAGGAGGGATGTAGATGTTGATGATTTCTAGGTTTGCATCGCCTGGCCGGAGAGATAGGCCTTGACGTTCTAAGACATTGCCCCTGCGGTCGATGCCAGGATCAAATATATAATATTGCACAGAGTGGTGTATGATAAACGCGAGGCCGCCTCCATTTCCGCTCTCGCGATATTTTCTGTGGACATTATACCCAGAGCTGGTCTGCAATGCAGATCTCGCTGTGAGTTTAGTCTCTTGAATCGCAGCAATGCGGATGTTGTGCCGCTTCATGAAATCGACTATCTCCGTAATCTTCCCAGTTAGTCCATTACAGTTTAACTGCAGAATTCTGAAGTGCATAGGTGGAGACGTCGCCACTCTGGGGGTAAGTGACGGGTGACTACGCCTGGGTTGAGGAAGGCCAGGACGCAATTGCTGTTGTGGCCCTGGGACTGGACGTCCTTGGGCAAGCATTGGGGTACCTGGATGATTTGGGTTTGCGACCTGGCAACATGGCGCTATGAAACCCGCCGGGCGGTTGCCGTCGCGGAGACCAGAACATTTAGGAAAGTGGCACCACTCAAGGCAGGAGCTGCATTGGGTGGATGTCGCAAACATATATATTCTGTGCTGGCAAACGGAGGTAGGGACTAAGAGTCTGTTTCCCTGACCTACACGATTGCTGCCGGAAAGGGGGGGGGGGGGAGAAAACGGGGGCAGGGGCTGATGCTCAGCATTGGCAGTGGTAGCAGCTGTTTGAGTTGTTGGCGCCGTGAGGCGCGAGCAGTAGTGGGTACTTGTTGTGGCTTGCTGAGCAGCGGGGCTGCTGGAAGGTAGTGGGGGCGCTTAGGCGTAGACTACGAGACGCCCTTGGGCGTGAACAGCAAGGAGCCACAAAAGATTTATAAAAGTTACGTGGACGTCGGGTTTTGGGATCAAGCCCAGAACAACCTGTCCGATGCAACCATCCCTTACACGAGACACACTGAACAGAGTATGACCGTCCGGCAGATGCAGCAAAACCATTTCTCAGTACCGGGATCAGGAGACGGACCCGGATTGGATTCGATACCTTCCTGGAGCAAGAGAATATGGAGCAGTCCTGCTGCAAGGAGCTGCTGGGAGGATGACAATTTGTGGCAGGGACGCAACAAATTAAATGGGGTTACACTGAAATGACAGTCCTTGGTCGGGAAAAATCCCGAGTCGCTCCGGTACATAGAACCGACCGGACTGCCCTTGGAAGCGACAATACTCGCGTCTTTCGCTAAAGCGTGCTAAAAAAAAAAGAAAAAAAAGAAAAAAAAAAATATAAGAAAAAAAAAGAAAAATAAAAAAAATGGTCTTTCGCTAAAGCGTGCTAAAATCAAACTGATTCTTTATCGCTTGCACCGCGCTGCTTTCATACTCTCAGTTATCCTTGTTCACCTATGCATGTGTGTAAATGGCTTACTGGTGTGTTTATTTACCAACAGCATAGTGATGCTAAGATTGCTAATATTTGCCACAATATATAGCATGCCGTTGAAGAAAACTAACCCAAATTTCCTTGAGGAAGCAATCGGCATGTATTGGTTGCTTTGTTGTTGCCAAAGTACCGAGTACGGCTCTTACCAAATAAAAACACTTTGACGGAAGATGAAATATTCTGCGCGTTTCAATGGACAGTGATCAGGATCGCGATAGAAATTTAACATGCAAATACAGCAAAATGTTCGTCCATATGGATTAATTTCTGAATGCATTGGCACGTTATGTTTATGTCGGGATCTGAATCATTGTTCATTGAAATGATGGATTAACTTTGGTATCTATAAGGATCCCTCCATAAACTCTCATTAATATTTAGTGTCTAAGCACGGTTCAATAATGGAATTTGACCTAAAACACTACCCATATATCTTTACCTATATTAAGTAACATGCGAATCACATAAACTTTAAGTAACCTATGTCAGTGCCAGAGCTCTGTTAGTGAATTTGGTGAAAAAACAGGTAAAAGTCTAGAACAGCTAATACATATCCAGAGAGGTGTCAAACGACGCGTCTGATCATCAGTATTAATAATCCAATGTCGGAAAATAAAAATTGTATTTAACTGCTTCAAAATACGGGGGTTGGATCCATATTACTTTTGTCCATAACACCTTTATGCGTTGGCGGCCTTCGGTCGTGCTTATAACAAGTTATCCTGGCTGGTCCACCAATGGGGTGGGATCAAAATTATATTTTTGCAAAACCCTTTGTACACAAAATTTTTTCCCGTGTACAACAATACTACAGCAACCACATAAAAATTGCCAACTTCAACTGCATATATCTGTGGAAAGAGATACAATTTTTCTTTTCCGCCTTCGGATTATTATTACCAGGGTCAATACGCGTCTTTTTACACTCCTCGCGATATTTTTGGACGCGTATTAGCGCAATCAACCCCTGTTCTAGACTTTTACCAAAAAAGAAAACTATTTCCCCAATATTTCCCACTCTTCCTTCTGTTGACGGTTCTTAATAAATTTACGTCACTAATCATTATAATTGTGAATTCTGAATGTCCTCATCGTTCGCCAGTGGTTGCATTGGATATATTAGCTGTGTTTTTCTTATATATAGACGCGTACGCTTAAACTTTATATGGACTGCTAAGCGTTAAAATTTAAATACACCTCTGAAATTGCTGCGCATAAAATTAGTACTGCTAAATTTCAATTCGCATTATACTCAGATGTAACTGAAATATGTGTCTATGTTTCACTGCAACACTAATTCTATGTTTCACCTCTAAAAATGGTGTGTATCCAAAATTCATCGCAACTGATTCAGCTATATGTTATACACAGACATACAACAGAGGGTTGTGTCTCCGCTTTTCGGTACACCCTGTGCTCTAACTAATTGTTAAACCACTACCGCTAGATGGGTCTCCTAAGCATTATCTAAGAGAGGATAAGCGTTTTTTTGCGCGCAAACGTAAACGTATACGCGTGTACAAAAAAAAACACGGCTATTGATAGTGGTATTAATTTGGCGACAATACGTCTACGCCATCATTGTTTTGTGAGGTCTCTGATTCCTGTGTTTGACAGCAGGGCTAGTACTTTTCTTGCAACCTTTCAGTGGAAATATTTGCCAAATCATTGTTAACCCTGGTCGTGGCGAATTGCCCAGCGCACACATTATTTTGTTGTTGCGATGAGTGGTTGCTTTTAACGCAGTTGCAAACGGCAACGTCGGTTTGACATTTTTGTTCGCATTCAAAGCAATTTGTTAAATGAAAAAGTGGTTTTAACCGAAATCTAAAAGGGCGCAGCCTCAGGAAAATTTTCCAAAAAAGAAAATCGTGGAATAATAATTACGAAGCTTAGCGCAAAGCCCTTGTTTGTGAGGTCTACGCAAAGTAAAACAAAATATATAAAACAATTTGTTGTGTTTTTGTGCTGCAAAAGAGCAGCTGCAGTGTGTTTGTTGTTAAGTTAGCGTTTATTTGCGCGAGAGCTCGGGAAATTTGTGTTGTGTACAAATCGATTCCAATTGGAAAACATTGCAAAAGAAAAAATAATTCAAAAGGTAATAAAATTTGCAACAGTTAAGTGAAATATAAGGGATAATTTGTGAAAAAGCTTAATGGAAAAGTTAACTAACATATAAAATAAAAGAGAAGTGCGAGAATAATAATAAAAGCATGAAAGAAAACTTGGCTTTGTTGTTGTTGCTGCAATTACGACGTTCAGCACTTTTCAGTTGCCACAATTTGCCAACAACTTTTTTAATTCTCTATACTAAATGATTTTTTTTTTACCTTTACGAAGGGGAAAAAGTCAAAAAAGACGAGAAATATAGAGGGTAATAGTCTAGTTGAGGGGTCGACTGCTAATACGCTACCAAAAATATCGAGAGAGGTGTCAAACGACGCGTCTTGACATCAGTATTAATAATCCGAAGGCGGAAAATAAAAATATTAACGCGTTCAAAAGAATAGAAACAAAAAATTTGAAAGAAGGAATTAAATGCAAAGTTTATTATATGTTGTTGTTGTTAAGGGAAACGAAGCAAAAAAAGTGCAGTGGAATTGATTGAAAAAAGAAATTAAAAATAGCAGTGGGCGCAGTACGAGAGCGCAGAGCACAGCTCCAGAGAGTGCGCAGTAATTTCAAAGATTGTTTATAGAAGAGTAAAGTTGTTGCAGGGACGAAAAATAGTGTGAAGCAAGCTTCACAAAATTCTAGTAGGTCACATTCACCACTTACCACAGCAGAATTTGTTAAACTACCACTGTCTGTATTTATTATTTAACAATTATTTGTACACTTTTTATTCAGCTAATGTGTTCAGAATTCACATTTTTACACTCCAAAACTACAATCGGTGTATTTTGTGTGCTTAAATTATGTTAAAAATCGTATTAAAATTTGTGGTGTGGTGGAAGTGACCTAGAATTTTGTGAAGCTCCGCTGCTTTCCACTGAAGTTCGCGCATGCAATATCTTTATCTTCAAAAATTTTGATAATTAGTTAATTTGATGCTGCTGCTGCGCTGCTACTGCATGAATGTGGTTTGTTGTGTGTTGTTTGCTGGTTTATTATGTTCTTATTAGAAAACAAATGAGGGTTTAATAATAGTTAAAAAAAAGGTAACACAATTTCACATCACAACTTTTAGAAAATTCAATGTTAAACAAAATTTTGTTGGTTTGTGTGCGTCATTGCAATTAGTGGTGCGAGGTGTTGAAAATTGTAATAGAAAATTGTATTGCTCATGCAAAAAAAAAAAAAAAAAACAAATAAAATTGAAATGCGTTGGCCGCCCACACTCAAACTCACCACCTCTATCTTTGTTTTTACCTATTCGTGCGCACATGAATATAATTAAGTTTATAATTTATTTATTTACAAGAGCACCCAACACGCAGACGTCATTGGGTGCGCTCCTCTCCTGCTGTCACCAGTCATGGTCAAATATTACACAACTTTACACAGACCCTTAATTGCTCAAGGCGATTATTATAAACAAAGCGTATGCTACAACATCTTAATTTATAATTTGAAAAATAATTTTTTAAATAAGTTTGGAATGTGTGATGATAGTGGATTGTACAGTCACAACTCTCTTCTATCAGGAAAACTTATCATCGATAGCGGACCTTGAAAGATGTCAGTTGCTTAGTTAACCTAGGCAGTTGCTATTGTATGGTTTGCCCAGCTAATCTATTACCACAATAATTGCTGACCACCACTGCTACAAAAACAACAATAACAACCCTTTATGGTGCTTGTTAACGGTACGTACCGGATCTACATCCAGCAAAGAACCACCATATTTGCCCTGTTGTTGTTGTAGCGATAAGAACACTCCCCGAAGGTTGTTGTTGGTGTTGTTGTTTTAGCGATGACACTCCCCGAAGGCCTTGGGGAGTGTTATCAAGTTGATGGTCCTTCGCCGGATGCAGATCCGGTACGTTCCGGTACCAAGCCCAACCATCTCGGGAACGATTTGTTATGACCACATGCAACCTTCCAGGCCATAACGCCCTCCCACCCCCTAGATCCATGAGGAGTTCGGGGTCGCCAGAGCCTCGGTTGTTAATTAAACAGGATTCGCCACGGATAGGTGAGGTCGACAATGGGGTTTGGAGAAGCTATATATTGCGCTGGCAACCTGAAAGGGTTGCGCTACACAACCCTTGAATCAATTTGGTATTTTAGTCGCCTCTTACGACAGGCATACCTACCGAGGGTATATTCTAACCCCCTAACCCGTTGGGGGAATCAAATTGGTATTTTAGTCGCCTCTTGCGACAGGGATACCTACCGCGGGTATATTCTAATCCCCCTAACCCGCGTTTATTTGTCCTGTTGTTGTTGTTGTTGTCCTAGCTCCAATTGATGCCAGCGAAAGACTTGAGAATTTTGTACAGGTCTTGAATCTTAGATGATATTGCTGCTGCATGTGCATTTAAGTATAGATCACTATCGAACGGCACAGGGATGTAACTGTTAAGTATACATTATCTAAGGAATGGAGCAGTCGATCAATATTGTGAAGTCATCCGCATGTTGTTATTGTAGCATCCGCATAGTATGCAATGGTGATGCATTCTGGTGGGGCAGAAGCTTGGGTACTTATGTATATACGTACATAGGTATTTGACAATAGAAGGATAGTGTGCTTTAAAGCAGACGTCGTTGTACATAATTACTGCTGTCGCTGTTGTTACCATGCGGCCCTATATGCCAAGTAACCTTCTTCCTCCAAGGACAGCTGGCACTCAACCTAAGTTCACGGTATGACAGGTTGGAAGTTATTAGCCTGTGGGCTTAGTAGCTCTTCGACTTTATTCACTCAAGTTAAAGGTAAGTTTCATAGGACTGGGCAATCCGTTGCGGGTATATAAGTCAGGTGCTAGACCGACTGCTTTGAGAAGACCATTTTTGATATTCGGGTCTCTAAAATTTCGTCGCTTCTTACGACAGGCATGTCTTACATGTTACCCATGTTCCGGTACGAAAAACTGGCCTGTAAAAATGAGATCATCTCTTCTTGTCACCTCTCGTTCTCACCTTTTGTGTCCTACCGGAATCTACCTAGGAAGGTCGGTTTCCTCGTCTACGATTTACGTGCGTGAGTTGGCCAAAAGTGGAAATAAGTCTGTGGTAGAATATAAATCGGGAACATAGTGCATTTTGGCAACCAAACTTCTTCCAGCTGCCAGACTTATGTTTTTTTTTTATTTGAACTGGATGGCACATCGTGTGTAATATACACTGAAAGAAATGGTGCTAGTATAATCAACAAATCGGTTCTGTTGTTCTTGACTTAACGGAGATTCGGTGAAATTGATCGAATTATGGTTAATTCGACCGAGTTCTTTGTGAAGCGAACAAATTAGTTTCGTCTTTTCAACAGAAGAGAAATTGTCGCTCTTAAGTTAACAAAATTCTGTAAAATTGACAGATTCCTAATCAATCTAACTGATTTTTTTGTTAACACAACTGATTTCACTGGTCATTTCAACAGCGATCAACAGTTAATACATAAGCAAATTTCAAAGAGAATTTTACGCTCACTGCGCTCTCTACTTTGTACTTATGTATGCTGTGTACTATATGTTTGCACATATTTACGTATGTACATATATGGCGGCCGCCGTGCTGTGATGGTAGAGTGCTCCGCCTACCACACCGAAGACCCTGGGTTCACACCCCGGGCAAAGCAAAATAAAAATTTTTGAAATAAGGTTTTTCAATTAGAAGAAAATTTTCCTAAGCGGGTCGCCCCTCGGCACTGTTCGGCAAGCTCTCCGAGTGTATTTCTGCCATGAAAAGATCTCAGTGAAAACTTATCTGCCTTGCAAATGCCGCAACATAGGTACTTTCGTACATAGCTGTCGTAACAACTTTTTTTTTCATTTGACTACTAAAACGGTAAATTACGAATCAACGATTTGTGCGCAGTTGATTCAACATCTTGTTGCGATGGATAAAAATTTACAGAAATTTCGTTTGAATTGACCCGTATATCGGTTGATTTTACTAGTCTTTTTCTTTCGGTGTATTATTTAAATATTGCAACAATTCAGCCATCAGACTAGCTTATAGTAATTGTGGATATTAAAGTCCCTCGCTTGAATACATAATGCTATTCCGCTTTTTTTTTTTGCTCTAGAACGGAGATCATGTTTGGCTACAGCTCGGTTCTACGTAGACGAGGTAAATGATGCCAGTTTTCAATTTATGGTCCATGGCTCTAATTCTGGCTTCACTCCCGTTTTGAACTCTCATTCTCGTTAGCTGTATTCTTTTGTGAAAATTACGTTCTCAGGGAAACTTAAGAAGACATGGTGGCTTGAAGCTGAGGTAGAGTGCTAGTATGACCCCGTTTTGTAATTTTTATTTTCTTTGTGAGCGAAACTAGTTTTTGGTTTATATTGGAATGGTTGTAAGTCATCCCTTGCAAATTTTGGTAAGAAGGCAAACCTATTTCACCGTTGTGCCATCTTCAGTGTAATTTTTGTTCTCAAATTACTTTATTGCTTACTCTTTTTTTATTTTGGACCGTTAAAGTAAATATAAGCTCAAATAAAAATATTTGCCGTATTCGAATCAAAAATAAAAATAAATTAAATAAAAAAATTAATATAACGGTAAAACGAAATTAACCGACAGCTAACTGGGGATCACCACCTTCGGCGTTAGTATCACCAGCGATAATGTCGACAACTTCGTCCATTGAAACGCCAACATCTCCAAGCGCTCAACAACATCCAAATCAACATAATCCGCATCGGCATACAACAACAGCAATTGTTGTTGGCACTGGCGCTAGTGCTTATCATCATTCTAACAGCAATTCGGCCAATAATTTCACACAATTCCGTCGTCATCGCACCCACTCATCATCGTCCTCATCGAACAATTCGTTTACTGGCATCATTGGCGTAGTTTCCATGAAGTCCGGCATAGCTGTAGCTAACATAAATAACGGTAATGGTAATGGCAACAACTACATACAAACTCATTGTAATACTGACAGCTATAATCAATCGACTCACTCACTACTGACCCCGTCATCGTCGACATCCTCGTCACCTTCAGTATCGGCGGCCTCGGCCTCCGCTTCGGCTGCTGTACATCATCCTACACAACAGTATTCACATACGTTCCAACAACAACAACAGTACCACAATAATCAACATCAATATTCTCAGTTGCAACAGCAACAGCAACATCAACAACAACAACAGCACCAACAATATTCAACTTATACACAACGCGGCATTGCTGCAAGGCCATCAACGTCATTTTCGACTCCTGATGGTGGCACTGTGACTGCCGTAACAGTCACCGCTATAGCTACAACAAATACGCCGGGTAGCATGAAACGCCATCACACCGAACTATCAGTGTGCTCGTCAGGCTCTTCGTCGTCTTGCTGTTCGAGCACAGGTTCGGTTTCAGCTGTCGGTGTTATGAGTGTTGCTGCTGGTGCGACAGTGAATGCTGCTATTGTTACCACACCAGCTGTGGTCAGTGGTAACGGTGGTGCAGTGATTACACAGAAATTGAGCAGGACAATTCCATCAGATAAGGTAAGTGTAAATATGTATGTATGTATGTGATGCGTGTAGTAAATCGATAAATATGTAGATATCCGGAATCGTAGCTGTTTGAAGGTTTTATTAAAAAAATATTTTTTTCATATTTTATCTTTTTCGAAAAATAATATCTCTACTTTGAGTTTTTTAATTGACTCGCAAAATAACAGTCACTTTTTGAGTTGTATTTTTCGCTCGGAAAATATATTTTTGGGGTTTTTTGCTTTGCCCCATCCTTCTCAAAATATAGCTATTAGTTTAAGAGCGAAATAAAAAACTCAAAAACCGCTGTTATTTTCCAAGAATAATAAAAACAAGTAAGGAAGGCTAAGTTCGGGTGTAACCGAACATTACATACTCAGTTGAGAGCTGTGGAAACAAAGTAAGGGAAAATCACCATGTTGTAAAAAGAACCTAGGGTAACCCTGGAATGTGTTTGTATGACATGTGTATCAAATGGAAGGTATTAAAGAGTATTTTAAGAGGAAGTGGGCCATAGTTCTATAGATGGACGCCATTTAGGGATATCGCCATAAATGTGGACCAGGCCTGACTCTAGAATTTGTTTGTACGATATGGGTATCAAATGAAATGTGTTAATGATAATTTTAAAAGGGAGTGGGCCTAAGTTCTATAGGTGGACGGCTTTTCGAGATATCACCATAAAGGTGGACCAGGGGTGACTCTAGAATTTATTTTGTACGATATGGGTATCAAATGAAAGGTATTAATGAGTATTTTAAAAGGGCGTGGGCCTTAGTTCTATAGGTGGACGCCTTTTCGGTATATCGTTATAAAAGTGGACCAGGTTTGACTCTAGAATGCGTTTGTACAATATGGGTATCAAACGAAAGGTGTTAATAAGTGTTTTAAAAGGGAGTGGGCCTTAGTTCTATGGGTGGACGCCTTTTCGGGATATCGCCATAAACGTGGACCAGGGGTGACTCTAGAATGCGTTTGTACAATATGGGTATCAAATAAAAGGTGTTAATGAGTATTTTAAAAGGGCGTGGGCCTTAGTTCTATAGGTGGACACCTTTTCAAGATATCGCCATAAAGGTGGACCAGGGGTGACTCTAGAATTTGTTTGTACAATATGGGTATCAAATAAAAGGTGTTAATGAGTATTTTAAAAGGGCGTAGGCCTTAGTTCTATAGGTGGACACCTTTTCAAGATATCGCCATAAAGGTGGACCAGGGGTGACTCTAGAATTTGTTTGTACAATATGGGTATCAAATGAAAGGTGTTAATGAGTATTTTAAAAGGCGTGGGCCTTAGTTCTATAGGTGGACACCTTTTCAAGATATCGCCATAAAGGTGGACCAGGGGTGACTCTAGAATTTGTTTGTACAATATGGGTATCAAATAAAAGGTGTTAATGAGTATTTTAAAAGGGCGTGGGCCTTAGTTCTATAGGTGGACACCTTTTCAAGATATCGCCATAAAGGTGGACCAGGGGTGACTCTAGAATTTGTTTGTACGATATGGGTATCAAATGAAAGGTGTTAATGAGTATTTTAAAAGGGAGTGGGCCTTAGTTCTATAGGTGGATGCCTTTTCGAGATATCGCCATAAAGGTGGGCCAGGGGTGACTCTAGAATTTTTTTGTACGATATGGGTATCAAATGAAAGGTGTTAATGAGTATTTGAAAAAAAAAGTGGGCCTTAGTTCTATATGTGGACGCCTTTTGGAGATATCGCCATAAACGTGGACCAGGGGTGACTCTAGAATGTGTTTGTGCGATATGGGTATCAAATTAAAGGTATTAATGAGGGTTTTAAGAGGGAGTGGCCCTTAGTTGTATATGTGAAGGCGTTTTCGAGATATTGACCAAAATGTGGACCAGGGTGATCCAGAACATCATCTGTCGGATACCGCTAATTTATTTATATATTTAATACCACGAACAGTATTCCTTCCAAGATTCCAAGGGCTTTTGATTTCGCCCTGCAAAAATTTTTCATTTTCTTCTACTTAATATGGTAGGGTGTGACACCCATTTTACCAAGTTTTTTTCTAAAGTTATATTTTGCGTCAATAGAACAATACAATTACCATGTTTCATCCCTTTTTTCGTATTTGGTATATAATTATGGCATTTTTTTCATTTTTCGTAATTTTCGATATCGAAAAAGTGGGCGTGGTCATAGTCGGATTTCGGCCATTTTTTACACCAATACAAAGTGAGTTCAGATAAGTACGTGAACTGAGTTTAGTAAAGATATATCGATTTTTGCTCAAGTTATCGTGTTAACGGCCGAGCGGAAGGACAGACGGTCGACTGTGTATAAAAACTGGGCGTGGCTTCAACCGATTTCGCCCTTTTTCACAGAAAACAGTTATCGTCCTAGAAGCTAAGTCTCTACCAAATTTCACAAGGATTGGTAAGTTTTTGTTCGACTTATGGCATTAAAAGTATCCTAGACAAGTTAAATGAAAAAGGGCGGAGCCACGCCCATTTTGAAATTTTTTTTTATTTTTGTATTTTGTTGCAACATATCATTACTGGAGTTGAATGTTGACATAATTTACTTATATACTGTAAAGATATTAACTTTTCTTTTAAAATTTGAATTTAAAAAAATTTTTTTTTAAAAAGTGGGCGCGGTCGCTCTCCGATTTTGCTAATTTTTATTAAGCAGACATATAGTAATAAGAGTAACGTTCCTGCCAAATTTCATCATGATATCTTCAACGGCTGCGAAATTACAGCTTGCAAAACTTTCAAATTACCTTCTTTTAAAAGTGGGCGGTGCCACGCCCATTGTCCAAAATTTTACTAATTTTCTATTCTGCGTCGTAAGTTCAACTCACCTACCAAGTTTCATCGCTTAATCCGTATTTGGCAACGAATTATCGCACTTTTTCTATTTTTCGAAATTTTCGATATCGAAAAAGTAGGCGTGGTTATTGTCCGATATCGTTCATTTTAAATAGCGATCTGAGATGAGTGCCCAGGAACCTACGTACCAAATTTCATCAAGATAACTCAAAATTTACTCAAGTTATCGTGTTAACGGACGGACGGACATGGCTCAATCGAATTTTTTTTCGATACTGATGATTTTGATATATCTATATCTATCTCGATTCCTTTATACCTGTACAACCAACCGTTATCCAATCAAAGTTAATATACTCTGTGAGCTCTGCTCAACTGAGTATAAAAAAAAAAATACTTATTTTGTCAACGAAATAAAAAAAAATCTAAAAATAACTGTTATGCTTCAAGAGAAATAAAAAAATATATAAATTTAAGGCGCGATAACATCCGAAGAGATTTTAGGCCGAGCTTCGCTTCCAATTTGCGTCGTGTTCCCTTTTAATTTTCCTAAAAATTGGCGGGACGGGACCTACTTGTTTTATGCCGGCTTCGGACGGCAGCTGCGAGGTAGATGAGTTTTCTCAGAGAAGCTTTACATGGCAGAAATACATTCGGCGTGCTTGCCAAAATACTGCCGAGGGGCGATCCCGGTTAGAAAAAATTTCATCTAATTGAAAAAACTTATTTCCAAAATTTTAATGTTGCTTTGGCTGGGGCGTGAACCCAGGTTCTTCGTTCTGGTAGGCGGAGCACGCTACCACCACACCACGACGGCCACCAAGAGAGAAATAAACACTCTAAAAATATCTTTTATTTCCCAAAGAAATAAAAAAAACCTATTATAACTTTTCGAAGTGAAATAAAAAACCTCAGAAAATAACTAAATTCCAAGCCAAATCAAAACTTAAAAAAATACTGTTATTTTACGAGAGAAATAAAAAAGTAAAAAAAACTGTAGGTGTAGGTCTCCCCCTTTATCTGCTTTCAAACGGCGGTGTCGACTGAAATACTTTCTTGGCCGAAGCGTCTTCGTCCATTCGTATAACATGACCTAGACAGCGAAGCCTTTCGGTTTGATTCGCTGCACTATCGTCATATGTGCGTAAAGCTCATACAGCTCATTATTCGACCTCCTTCGATACTCGCGGTCGGCATCACGGACAGGAACACAAATCTTCCAGAGAACTTTCCCTCGAACACTCCAAGAGCCATCTCATCTTCCCTTACACCGTCCATGATTCTGAGCCATACATAAAAACAGGTATGATGAGCAACTTGAAGAGCGTGGTTTTTCTTCTTCAAGAGGGGTCTTTACTCAGTCCAGTGGCAAGATTAATCTCTTTTCATTTCTAAGACACTACTTTTGCTGTTAATGCTGATTGCCAAAGAGATGAAATCCTTTACAGTCTCGGATTTATATCTGTCAACATTAACATGGCTGCCAAGGCGCGAGTACGCCGATTCTTTCTTGCCAGTGTTATCTTCAGTGCGAAATACAAAAAAAAAAAAAACTAAAAAAATACTGTTATCTTCTGAGAGAAATAAAAAAAACTTTTATTTTTTTAATGAAATAAAAAACCCGAAAAATAAGTATTTACTATTTTCCAAGCAAAATAAGGCGCTCTAGAAATACTTAATAATTATTTCCAATTTTGTAAGCAACATAAAAAACTCGAAAAATTTAAATTATTTTAAATTTTCATGGGAAATCTCAAAAAAATAAATAAAAAAAAATCAACCTACTCAGCGATAGTCTGTGTAATTATGAACGCATCGGAGTTCCTCTAATGTAGATGGCATTACCGCTTCTGTATGAACTTCTGGTTTAAATCTTGACCAATAATAGCCATCTACAATCCCTGATTGTAGCATATGTATATATCTAAGGGAATGCTGCTAAAATGGTGTCCAACACTCGGCTAGTGGGCCCACAAGGCCAATTAATATTCATGGATGCTACTAGCGCAGCTGCATTTTCTGAATTTCCATCATAGTAAAGGGCAAACTTGGTATACTTTGAGGCGTTCGCATAATTGAATTTCCTTAAATGTTTGTTGCTATTTCCCAATTTTTGTTATCTTCTATTTTTAAATTTCGTTTTTATAGATTTTCTTTGTATTTTTTATTCAACCTTGTCCTTTTTTCATTACCCGTTTGCTTTTATCGATTTTTATTTCGCCTTGCAATGTGAGCTTATTTCAATGTTAACGTTATGTGCGTGAGATTTAGGCGCATGAAGTAAGAAATTCATGGCCAACAGCGCAGCGCGTATTTGTCCTTCAAAAATTTTGTTGCTATTACAAAAATGTGGGTTCTCATGGCTGCTGTGGGTGCAATACAATTTTGAACTGTGTGATATGTTAAAACCACAGCAAACATACACGCACATGTGTGGTTTGTACATACGGATTTTTGTATATGTACAGGATAGGGCTGGTTGTATGGTGTGCAGCTGTAAAGGTTGTGCCTCATACACAAAACCAGAAATATTTAATAAATCAATTGACTTCTTGGCTATGAAGGAATTGTCTCTTTTTATAATATTCAGACAATTTGTTATGTTACGCTTATCAATAAGTTGAAGTAGGGAAAATTAAAAACATTTTTGTAAACTGATTTTTATGTGTCCTCCGTAAATCAGATGTGGAATTATACAACTTATTAACAACTATTTGTGATGTTACCAAACACCTTTGAACGTTAGGGTAGGGACAGCACGTTGTACTGCAAATAGATTAATCAACACACAACACCAGATTTGTAGAAAATCGTGATAGTATGCTAGATATTCCCACTGTTAGCCCAAGTGGCTGATGGTAACATTTGCATCTGACCCCCTTCTCTCATTTCACTGACCAGCTGATTTCATCACCTTCGAACGCCAAGCCTTCACTTACTACAATAAACTAAATAGGACGACTTCAAATCGTATACGGGGCGAAAATTTGCTGGTCCTCCATTCGCTGCAGCCTTAACGAGAGGCCGTGATAATGAGCGACAAACAAACCGGCAAAAACCCCAAATAAGACTACTGAATTCGTAGATCAGAAGGCTTGGTAGAAAAATTCTGGTTAAAAGTGAAGTCCTTGTCAAATCGGCCTAAACTTATGGACAAGATATCAATCCCTTTTGGCGATAACGTTAAGTCGGATCCGAAAAAAATGCACGACCGCTTTCTACCAGAAAATTGTGCGCATCTCGGTTGACAAGCCGGGTTGACCAGATAAGATTGGCGCACAACGTTTAAAACCGTTACCGTCGCGATCACAGAGGTCTACGAAGCCATCCAAAAGATCAAGTTCTGCAAATCAGTGGGCGTAAGCACGCCGATGGTATACAAAATTTGACAGTGAAGGCCGAAGATACCTAACACGCATCTGTAGCTTGCCACTGACCTTCAGCATTCCTCACAAATGGAAACCGGCAATCGTGGTACCAAAAGCCTGCGAAACTAGCTAACCCAGCAGCACCAAAGGGGTCACGCCTTCCTCCACCTGTACCTCCTAGGTCAATTGAGGTCTTCTCGTAACGTATTTCACTATCATAATGTGACCTAGCCAGCAAACTTTTTAAGCTTTTATTCGTCTCAAATGTCTGAGTCAAACTCATACAGGTTGCCATCAAACCTCCTTCGATACACACCGTCGGCAGCAGAAATGGGACTATAAATCTTCCGGAGAACCTTTCTATCGATTACACTAACATACATCCTACCTACTCCGAGCCATACACCAGGATAATAGCTAAATATAGTTCAATATATACTTTGGGGATAAGAAAATTCACTAGATAATCGATATCCCCCCAGCGGGGTATGGGTTCAGAATGTACCCACGGTAGGTAGCCTGTCGTAAGAGGCGACTAAAGTACCAGATTCAAGAGGCTGTATAGCGCAACCCTTCAGGTTGCCAGCGCAATATATAGCTTCTCCAAAGCCAATTGTCAACCTCACCTATCCGCGGCGAATCCTGTTTCACTAACAGAGCGTGCCGGACCTGTATCCGACAAAGGACCATCACATCGATAACACTCCCCTAAGCCTAAACTATCTCAATAAATTCACCGTGTGTTAGAAAACTCTCAAATTATTCCTGTTCACTCCTCTGTGGAAGCCTAACTGAGACTTCTGTAGCAAAATAATTGTCGATCCATGACCTCTTGACACCTTGAGTATATTATCGAACGAAGTCTTTGTACAATTTCATACGCTTAGTTAGTTTGTCTGCGCCAATAGCTCATGCTTGACTTCCCAAAGCTTAATCTTAATTACCCGCTGTCAAACGAACGAATTTAACTGAGCTCTGAATTGATGCCGATTTACGTTTACTCACTTACTTTCAAGGCAGAAGTCAAGCATTCATACTGGCTTCCATACCTTCGTACTCCTTTTTTGTGAGAAGGTTTTAAAACACAAAACAATTAAAAATAAAAAGAATTGTATATGTGAGACGTGGAGCCATAAAGTACAAAAAATTCTCAAAAGCTACCGAATTTATGGCTTCACAATTAACAACAACAACAACAATTAATGCTTCCAGCCATTGTGCGCACAAATTGATGTGGGAGAGACAGTGAATAAAAGAGGAGACAAGCGGCTAAACTCGGCTGGAGTTTAATATGATATAACGAATTGTGAGTTTTAGCAGGAAACAGAGGTAGGGCGGTATGTTCAGTAGGATGAACGCACGCTGGAACCGACAAACGGACGCTCGGACATATGGACGAATGTTAAGTAGGCTAGTTGCTTTCTGAGAAGTTGAAGAAAATAAAAACAGATTTTAGGAAGGAGATATACTTTCGAGAAAAATAAAGAAAATAACTAAAAGGAGTTTGTGAAGGGTTGGCATACGTTCGGGGAAATTAATGGATGAACAAAACGGAGCACTAAATTTTGGAAGATTAGTAGTCTTGGCTAGAATGGACGGACATTCGAAAAGAAAGGAATTTCGGATGGTTAGACAATGATTGGCGTGATTTGAGATATCAAGTAAAGAAGCAAAGCTTTTTGAAACCAATGTTGAACTTTTTCAACAGATAGATGTATAGTAGAAAGGAAGCACAGACTCGAAAGGACAACGGGACGCTCGAAAGCCTCAACTGAAGTTTATTGGAGGGAAAGGCTTTCGGAAGATGGGCGGGCGGTCTTTTTCCAAAAAACTTGAACCCAGGACCTTCGGCGTGGTACACCACGGCGGCGCAAAGATTAATATTAAATTGAAACTAAGAACACGAATAAGAATAGAAATAGGAATAAGATAAATACTAGGCAAAGAAAGGCAAAAATAGGATCAAGAAAAAGAGCTAGAGGAAAAAAGAGATGTAAAGAAAGAGGAAAAGAAAAGAGAAGAGGAAGGTGTACTGGAAAACAATGAGGCAGAGAAGGAACAGGAACGCGTAGAAGATAGGAGAGGTTGATGCACAGAAAAGGGAGGAAAAAGAAGATTAACATGAATCGAAAGTAAAAGAGGAATACGCTTAGGAACCTAAACAGGAGGAGGACGAGATAGAAGAAAAAGTAGAATAGTTAAGGAATTAAAGAAATACCTCCATCAGAAACGGATGAAATGTAACAAAGAGGCAGATTAGAAAAACAATAGAGATAAGATAGAAATGGAGTGATGCACAAGAAAATGAGGAAGAAGAAAAAGAACTAGATAAACGTGTAGCTTAATAGGTATAAAGGTGGTAACGGATGACAGGACACGTACCGAGTCTGCTAGTTAAGCAAACAAAAAGCCAAATATGTCGTGCAAAAGCACAAGTGGGTATTAAAGTAAATATCAAAAGGAAATAGGCAAAATCAACAACAACTCGTACAGCTAAAAAGTTGAGTACGAAAATAAAACTGCCCCACTTAACTTAAGCCCTGCTGCCGTCGCTTCTGCTGCTCGCTTCTGCTGCTGCATAGCCAGCAAGAAAAATGATTCGACAGTTCTACTCAACAATAAATTGCACAGGTGAGAAGGCAACGGGTGTCACTATTTGTGTGTGTATTTATTTCATCGTACTAGCAACAGCGCCCTACTTATATATATGCAACACACGACGAAGGATAAGTAAGGATAGACCTCATTCTTATTTTTGTGTTGCTCCGGTTTCGATGCAAAACGAAATACGTAGCAATCTTTCATTGTTCACGTATTTCATCATCGTACATTCTTAGCGTGTTGCTTTTAAGAAGTTTGCTCCTCTGGGTGAAGAATAAAAAAAAATTTCTATACACAGGAATGTTTCGTTCATAATGCAAAGCGAAATAAAAAGAGAACAATGAAGCAAAGTAAAGGAACCCAATGCATCAATGCGCAATCCATCCAGCCTGTGGGAATCGAGCGCTCCGCACATTGAAGCGTAAAAGAGTTAAGAAGTGTTTGGCATAATTGTAAGGGATAGTTGTTTAGAGTCCAGTAGGAATATATGACGATGAAGTCGAAGTTGAATCCATTAAACACGTTTCCGCAACTCAAATTCTACTTAAAATATAACCAAGAGTGTATGATGACGTGGTGGCAAAATAAAAATAAATTATACTAACTACAAAGACGTTGTGCACAATGGGATCTGCGATGATTTGGCACTGACAGACAGACACACAAGTGTACCTATGTAACTACTTACCTTTTGCTCGTGTGTCGGCATAACAAATTCCATTCCTTTTTGTCGTCGCTTTTCTTTTTTGACGGCACTGAAACAATAGCGTCTTTGGAATTTTGTTCTTCGTTCAAAGCTGTTTCAAACTAAAAAGGCTATATCTTTACAATGCCATTAAAAAAAATTTTAATGAATAAATTTTTGATTGATGGCAGGGATAAATTTTGAAAATTAGCCATTTTAAGTTTCTTGGCTTTCGTCTTCCTTCGCCCTTGTGATGGAGTGGAATTTTTGATTTGACTGCGAAAATTCCATTTGATTCATAGGAATCATGTTTATGGGTTCGGCGTTATCTATTAAGGTTGTTGTTGTTGTAGGGTTGCTGTTTGGTATTATGATTATCATATTGTTACAGCTGGTAAGATACGTGGCTGATGT
Organism: Eurosta solidaginis; assembly: GCF_040869045.1. Taxonomy (NCBI): domain Eukaryota; kingdom Metazoa; phylum Arthropoda; class Insecta; order Diptera; family Tephritidae; genus Eurosta; species Eurosta solidaginis. The sequence continues at coordinate 239,837,780 of NC_090322.1, forward strand.
GGTGTGTGACATTGTTTTTGAGGGTTGTATTTACTAAAAGCGCGTTGAACGACTTAACTCGGACAGATAAAAAATGCTCCATTCTGTGGGATGAAACCAACAAGCCAACCAGGTATAAGTTGTCTTGGTAGAATTTTGGTTTGCCTGCAAAATTATAAAAAAATTTTGATCTAAACTATTCGCAATGGCTAACGCGACTTCTGATTCCCAGGCATGTTATCCCTAAGCGTTTGGTCCATCAGCCAGGTATTTTTTGGCAGTCGTTTGCCACTTATGATGACTTTAATGTGATCTGCGTATGCTATGAGGTTAATTGTGTTAAATCACTTAAGCAGTTGATGACCAATGTCAACAGCAGTGGAGAAAATAAAAAATGGGATCGCCTACATGCTAAGCTGTATTAAAATAACTTTGAAATAGGGTCTATGTAACGGCACGAAATCTACAAGCAAGGTGCCCGTAGCACGCCCTCGAAAGAAAAGTTTTCTGAGTGCTTTTTTAAGTTAGCGAAGCACCCCAAAAAAAGCACTTAAAAACTGCAACACATTTTTTCTCTTCGCAACTAATTTGCGGATAATTTGCGACAAAATACCGACTTTTTAATTTATTGATCCGCCGAAGGTACTTAGTTAATTTCACGTTCATTGGTATTTGGCTTGGAAAATGACAAGCCCAAATCCCTGACGACGAATTATCGGCACACTTGCGTCATAACTTCCACGTCGCTGTTGACGGATAGAATTGTATACTGCGAGGGATATTATCTATCCGGAAACCAGGTTTAAAAGCGAAAACAGTGTCAGCCTAGAAATCCAACGAATTATCTGTCGTTGTCAACAAGTGCTACTCCTTGGCCTGAGTAGGTATTTGAAGAGTCAGTCCTTTCTTGACGAACAAGCTATATAAATGTGTATCATACCTGTTTTGGCTTTGAATCGTGGAAGCTGTAGAAAGAATATGGAATGACTCTCATAGAATTAAAGTGAAAGACTCTCCGGAAAATTTATTGTTCTGCTCAGTGGATGTGGATGGTTTAGTTGTGAGCTGAAAGAACTTTACGCAGAAATTAACATACATAGTTCAACGAATAAAATCACAAAAGCTTCGCTCGCTAGGTCATGTTATGATGTTATGATACGATTCGGGTCAGAATGTATTCCCATCGATATCAATATTTCGAAGCAGAAGAAACGACAACCCCCATTGAGCTGCGCGGAACAGATCGTGGCGTTGCTCTTCTAATACTGCTTAGTCACAGTAATTGATATAAATCGCTGCTTGTCTCTCAAGCATCGCTCATCTTAAGTAGGGGCCATCGCTTGGGTAGTCAAATAGTTGGCACATCGCGATAAAGTTGTTCTGGAGGGTGTGAGGAAACCGGATATGGACTTATCAGTTCGCAATATTATCCTTTCTATTTAATTTTGGTTAATTTCAATAGGCAAATTTTACAAATTCCAAATACAATCCAACAATTACGAAAATATCTTAATTATTTTGTGTGAAAAGTTCAGCAAAAGCTATCCCTAAAGAGGACGTGAAATCGTCAAAACGCGTAGGAGGGATAAAGAAAATTTAACTTTGCTTTCTCATTTCTCGGCCGAAAAGCTCCACCAAAGCTCCATGAAAGCAAAAAGTAGATACCTAAGTTAAAATATTTGACCCCAAAATTAAACATTAAAAAGTTGGATATTTATTGCCCGAAACAGAATCGAACTTTGTGGCTGAACTTGGCAGATCAAGAATGGGTCGAAGTTTGGTCGCTCTTTCCAGTCTCCGTTTTTCGAGTGCGATTTTCTAAATTGAAAATGGAAACTCTGTGTTCGGATTGTAGTCTTGAGAATCTGAACAACCAGAATGTAGTGATTTGGAGCGTTGAAACCAAATGAATCGTTAGAATTAAAAAATGCAACTCACTCGGTACATCCGCAGTTAGTGCACCTTTCAAAGTAAAAATAGCCCAATTAAAATTCGTAAATTAAATTAATATTAAATATGCAATACAAAAGACCAAAATAGCCTCAACAGCCCAACAGGTTAACGTTTGCTTGTCCGTTTCCTGTGGTGGCTATTCAGCATCCGACTTTCAACGTACAAAAAATGCTTTTATACTTGCAGTATATTTACAATCAAAAAATTCCTAAAGCATTTCGCATTTTTTTTCGTTGAATTTTAAATTTGTTTTTGTTTATTTATTTTGTACATATTCTCCAAAAGTGGAAACTGGTTTAGCTGGTTTATGGCGGAAACTTTTTGCTTTTCTTACGCTACGCTTGTCCACCACAACATATTGTTCGAAAAACTCTTCTTCACTCCCGCCGCTAATACCATACGAGCATCTTTGTATCTGGATCTGTGGATGGCTAATGTATATGCATATTTATATCTACTTTCTTTGTTGTTGTTTCTTATGCATAGAGATACGACAAGTTACCTAACTTTTGTTATCTGAATTTGTTTTGTGTTTTGGATTTATTTCCCTGCAAAAAATGCGATTAGCTTAAGATGAATCCGGGATGAGTCGCAAAGGAGTATGCTACCATCTTGTTTTGATCTCTTTGTATGAGTTGAACTGTCCCCTTTTGTTTGAGCATATCCTATGAAGCAACTGATTGTACCCATTTATACCCGAAAGGGTTCAATGAGACCAATCCCCTTTGTACCCATATGGGAACATAAGAAGACTAAGTCTCTTTTCGGTTCTATAAGGACTCGAATAGGGCCCAGTCGCATTTTTCATGGCAGAAACACAATCGAAGGGTTTGCCAAGCCACAAAATCTATTTGAAATAAGTTACTCCACCCGCTTTTAAAAATTGAATAAAAAATATTCCCCGAAAATTTAACCCTAACTCCAACGTAGTGGGTCATAGTAATTTAGGTTCGGCTTAGAGCTCCGCATTTTTCTTAAATAATACGAATCAATCAGCTGTAATCTTTTTTATTTTACGCATTTCGTTGCTGGCTTTTTCTTAAAATCTGCTACATAGATATGAATAATTTCAACTGTACCCGAAAGGAATTAAAGGGGATCAATTATGCGCAAATGTAGACAAAAGAGATTGATTGGAGACCAATCTATTTAGGGATTAATCGCACAATTTTTTGCAGCGTTTTTTTCCTCACTTCAAAGTATTTGCTTTGCAGAAATGTATTTGCATATGTGATGGTAGCTATATCAGAGAACTGCAGTTCTGCTAATTCTGGGTCTTAGGTGGCTTGGCCATGATGTGCGAATGTCTTAAGATCAAGGATGATTACGCAGTGGCTCTTTTGACTCCGTATCCCTCCCAACATCATCACTTTGGCTCGGAGGGCTCCCAGCAACCACCAAATTTCGAAAGCATAACACAGAAAATAATCACAGCATGCTTTGAAATTCAAAGGAATTTCAAATTTTGAATAACGTTGTCACTGCCGACCGACATGCGTTTCGTTGCTTGTCGTTGTTGCTTTCCCAGTGTAGTCTTGAATTTTGCAGCTGAGCGTTGTTTTTTTATATTTCAGTATGACACCAATTTTATTCGAATTATTTGTTGTCGTTCCGGGAAGGAAGCTGTTGTACTTTTTATTGACGTTATTGTCCTTCGGATCCTTTAGTCAAATCCCTTGAGCACCCTTGTTTTAGATAACACAGTCTAGAGTTTATAAGCGCAATTCATAGCTTCCGCAACCCAATTGTCAACCTCACCCACCCGAAGCGAATCCTGTTGTAAATATGCATGTATCGTACACGTATTTAGCTGGCGAGGCTGCGGCGACGCTAAGTTCCTCATGGAAGTAGAGGATCGGGGCGGGATGGTCTAGAAGCTGCAATGTGGGCATATTAAATCGTTCCCAAAAAGGTCGGGCTTAATGGAGCTTTTTACCGGAACGTACCGGATCTATATCCGGCAAAGGGCCATCAACATCGGTAACACTCGAAAAAGCCTTCGGGGAGTGTCCTTCTCGCAACAACAACATAACATAGACTTTAAAATACAGAAGATAGCGTCAGCGTCAGTATGTTGAGATGTACCACATGGACTTCATTGGATATTGCCTCTTAAGAACTTAAATGACCAATGATAAATTAGCCATTCGATCGTAAGAATCTTGCATCCCTACAACAGGAAATATGTGCCCAGCGTTTGCTTAGCTGAATCGATGCCCATTTGTGTAAGAGCAGACGCCAGTTTAACTCCGCATTTCCTACAGCACGCCACTTACTTACTTACTTAATTGGCGCTTAACCGTCTAAACGGTTATGGCCGTCCAACAAGGCGCGCCAGTCGCTCCTTCGCTCCGCCAACCGGCGCCAATTGGTCACACCAAGGGAGTTTAAATCGTTTTCCACCTGGTCCTTCCAACGGAGTGGGGCCCGCCCTCTACCTCTGCTTCCATAGGCGGGTTCCTTCAAACGTTTGCCATGGTCGTCATCAATAGAGAGTGTATTTATCCGAGGCTTGTTGTTATATTTCATTGGAGTATGGTTTTACGTGGCGGGTCCCAAGCCCAGCGCACAACCCGCTCAGCGGGGGTGAAAATATTACTTGGCACGTTTATATAGCGAGCCGCTTGCTCCAAGACAGACGCCCGCTTGCAGCCGCGCCTAGAGGTGTACAGACGCTGCCGATGAAATCCCCCCCGGCTAGCCCTTAAACCGATTATGTCAGAGTGGCCTAGCCAGGTTGTCGCCTTCTCACATTAGCTCACCGCTAAACGGGTGTTTAGCGGCTACCCAGAGGATACTTGGCCGCAAGCGACCGGCAGTAGTGAGCTGCTTGAACCGCATGCAAAAGAATCGCTCTGGCCATTCCCAGGTGAATGGCGGTCAGAAGCTTTCCCCACTTTCGTGGACTTCTACACACGGCCCACCCTCCACACGGCCCCAACCTACAGCACGCCACACCCCGTTGAATAACATCCTTTCGGTCTGAGCGATCCGCGTGACAGATGCTTGGAGATACCCTATTAAAGTAAACTATTAAATTTTTAATTTTAAATTTTCCTTAAGGAATATCAAGCGTGGCAAGTCACTCGCGGCATATTCTAGTTTAAGGCGATTGGTGTACGTAAGTGATGACTAGCCAGCTGCAGGAAATCCCCCAAAGAACTTTGAATCAGCGCAGGAATAAAACCACCCGGCTGAAAACTTCTATGGCTTTAAAGAATAAATAACTCACATAATTTGGCTTTTACGCAGGCTAGATACAGAGCCGGAACAAGGAAAATTATTATCCATCAGAAGGTTCAGTGATTTCTTGCCATTTTCATCCTTAAGAAAATGTCCTCTGCCATGGAATTCTTGATTTCCCATCTGTGGTGTGGGGGACCAAGAATTGTTATCCAACTGTTGGTAGTGGATGAATCGGAAGTCTACACTATGATTTCCGTATTTGAAACTTTCAATTAACCTCAGTTATCGCATTGAAGAAGCCACTGGAACGCTTTGTTTGAAGCCGAATAAAAGAAGTAGGAGCAAACTTGCATATATGCTGGACTCTGTCAGTTCTCTGGTAAGTGCATAAACTGGCGATTGCTCTTCTTGAAGCATTACAAAATGCATATGTAAATGCAACGTATTTCATAGCTTCAATATTGGCTTTTGTGAAAAATGAAAAAAGAATTAAGAAGAAATGTTGATATGCAAAAGCTTTCCTAACTCAAAACTGGCCACTCATCCAATCGTTTACTTTTAGAGAAAACTAAATTAAACTACATAACTTGGCAATAAAACTACCTTCCTTATACAACACGTGTCCCACCAAATGGCTTTTCATAATAGTTCAATATATAGCAGTAGTAAAATTGCTAACAGTCTGGTAGGGCTACGGGGTTTGCTCTGGCAATTCGGGATTTGGAACCGAATTACACAAAAAGGATCGGGACAGTCATAATTCTTAGTGAAAGAAGCGCCAATTTCCAATGTTCCTGAAGAGTCTGAGGTTCACTTACCTAGTACCTCAGAGGGTAACTGATGAAGAATTTGTGCTTCAGAAAAATGTTCTACAACGCCGAACATGGTTCTAAAATTTTTCGCAAAAGTCGTAAACTTTTTTGAGCTTAAGGCTAATTTATTCTTACCCACTTAGGTACTTACTCTTGGCTATTTGTAAAGTTTTCGAAAGCTACATACATACAAATCTACATACATATATGTATGACGCGTTCCTTGCCAACTCTCCCTTGCAAGCGGTTTCGCTGATATTTTGACATATTTTGTACTTTGCTATTGTTTTAAGTTTTACCTTTCAGACAGTCAGAAGAAAATAAATGTTTGGAATTTTTGAATATTTTAAAACCTTTGGAACAAATTTTAATTTTGAAATTTTTAAAAAATTTGAAATTCTTAAATTTTTTTTATTACGAATTTAATCAATTAATTTTTTTTCATTACGAATATAAACTAAAAACTTTTTAATTTTTAGTTTTGGAAATTTTTTTAATTTTATAACTTTTTTTAAATTATCGAAATTTTAAAAAAGTCTTAATTTAAATTTTTTTTTACTACACCCTTCAATATTTTTTTTTTATTTTTTAAAATTTGAATTATTTTAAGTTCTTAATTTAAATTTTTTTATAACTCATTATTAATTTAAAAATTTTGTTATATTATTTGAAAATATTTTTAATTTTAAAAATTCCAATTTAAAGAAATTTAAATTTTCTCAACTTTTTTTATAACTCGATTTTTTGATAACTTGGTTCACAACTGTCCTACTTAACACATTTTTTTTTTTGTCTAAAAATAGTTGTTAAAAAAACTGCTGGAATTTTTGAAAGATTCATATTTGCCGAAAGCCTAGAAGCTTTTTACGAAGAAACCAAAAATCTGCCGAAATTTCAGAAAATTTTTTAATTTTAAAACTTTTTTTAAATTATCGAAATTTTAAAAAAGTCTTAATTTAAAATTTTTTTACTACACGTTCTCATAAATATTTTTTTTTTAGTTTTTTTAAATTTAAATATTATAAAAGTTCTTAATTTAAAATTTTTTTATAACGCAAGATATTAATTTAAAAATTTTGTTATATTATTTGAAAATATTTTTAATTTTAAAAGTTTTAATTTAAAAAAAATTTTAATGTAATTAAAATTTTTTCAAATTTTTTTAAATTCGTTTTTTTTTTGATACCTTGGTTCACAATTGTCCCACTTGACTCATTTTTTCTCTAAAAAAAGTGGAATTTTTGAAAGATTCATATCTGCCGAAAACCTACAAGCTTTTTACGAAGAACATAAAAATCTGCCGTAATTTCAGCGCAATCAGAGCTGCAAAACTCACCCGATGAGTTTGTATGGAAAGCCCCACACTTATGTATGTATATACTTTTTTCGTATTTATGCCCCTGTTTTGTGGTTTAATCGAGATTTCTAATAATTTTTTTTCATGTCTGCCTATTTTGTTTTATCTCCGTTTATTACCTGCAGTTATCACTCACTCACTTTTACTTTGTTGAGTGTCACTTCAATCAAAAAGTTTTGTAGCATCTTCACAAAATTAAATTACAAAGTTTTAGCATTTGAAAACGTTTTTAACTTTTTGATGCATATATACGGTTGTGTTCACAAAAATAAGAGCAGAAATTAATTCAAAAGTTTATCGGCTTATTTAATATTATTTGTTTTTATTTTAATTTTTGTTAGTTCTAGACATAACTTGAAAAGGATCAAACATTTGGAAAAGTAAAAACCAAAAACGGAATTTTTTTTACAAACTCCTGAAATTTAGAAAATTGTTTTTTAAAAATTTAGTGTAACGAAACTTGAAAACGTTTTCAAAAATGGACACATTTGAAAACTTTTTGAAACCTGTTAGTTTTTAAATTTTTAGTATTATCTTCGTTAAATTTAAAAACTTTAATGCATTGTGTGACGAAAACTGTGCAAACGAATTTCAAAATTTTTGTTTTTATTTTCGAAAATAACTGAATGAAATGTATAACGAAAACAGTTTAAACCGATTTGGAAACATGTTTTCGAAAAACGCGAGAATTTCAATTTGTTTATAAAAATGTGCTGAAATTTATGAGAATCAATTTTAGTCTCAAAAATTACAAGTTTAAAGTGTCTAGTAATTGGCATTGATTTTTGGCCCTTTTGTATAATTAAGCTTTTTACTTGGAAAAAAGTCTGAAACACTCGAAAATGTGCTTAAAACCATGAGAATTTTGAATGCTTCAAACTTTTACTTTGTTAGACTGAAATTGATAAAACAGTGCACTCAAAAAGTTTCTGAAAAGTTTTAAAGAAATATTTGGAAGTCCTCGGGGGATTTTTTAAATTTCTTAAAACTATTTTTTTTAAATTTTTTTTTTTCAAAATATTTTTATTTTTTTGGTAGTAATTTTAAAATTGGAGCGTGCTCCGCCTACCACACCGAAGATCAGCTCCCGCTCAAAACAACATTGAAAATTTGAAAGCTTTTTTAAAAAACATCTTTAAATCAAAAAAGGTAACTAACATATTTTTTGTTTAGTAATTTGTGGTTTTCTTTTCGTGTTCACAGCTGTATGCATACTTTTATATGTAGGTCCATTATATTTGATATTGAAAGAAACACACAGAAGCACACGTTCAGGTGATGATGCGTCGATTAACATAGCTAACATTAAATTGAAAATTACCATTTTGATTTAACTCACTAGCTTTTTTTTTTAATTGACGATATATACCCAAACTCATTTGTTCTTATAACCTACCCCAAAAAAAACGTTTCAACTATTTGTATAAAATTTTTAATTTCAATACTTTTCCCTAAAAAAATTTCGGTTTAAGAAAATTAAAAATTGAAATTTTTTTAAAATAAATTTTTTATTTAAAACCGAAATCTGAAAACTAAGTATAAAACAATTAAATTCTTATTTTTTTTTCTAATAGTTTTTTTAAATTTTTTTATTAAGGTAAGAAATTTTTTAGTATGCAGAGTTGTATTTTAGTCAGAGGTTTTAGGATACGAAAAACTCGTCGATTTAAAAAATTTTGTTTTGAAGTCACCGTAACTAATTCATTTTCTTTATATAAAATGAAAGGTTATATGGCGTGGTGTTGACTCAATAAATTTTACACCTTTTGCAGTTTAAGTTCAGAAATTTATAATTCAAGCTCAGAAAATTGAAAATGAAGTTCAATTGAAATTTTCTGAACTTAAACTGGAAAACGTATAGAATTTCAAAAATATCAACTTTAACTGGAGTTTAAATTCGCACTGAAAACCCGAGCATTAATGGGCTGCAAAAACGTATTTACGGTTATTTGATTAAAAATTGGAAAAAAATATTGAAACATTTTTGAAAAAGTAAACAAAAAAATTCAAAAATTTATGTAAAATTTTCAATATTTGTTTGAAAAGTTTTCTAAACTTATTTGAAATTTTTGAAAATGAGATAAAAGTTTTGAACATAGAGTTTTATGAAATATTGATGGGATTTTATAAAAATGGTGGAAACAGGCAAAGTTTGAATGTGCTACATTTATAAATTCATGTATCTGACCTTTGGCTCAGCTGTAGAGAAAGCATCTGAAAAAAGTAAATTTTCTTGAACTTGTTGCTTGCTCCAGGCATGTAATGTTGGATTTCTATCTCCTATTCTAGTGTCCTGGTTTCCTTTTCTGTGTTTGCTTAGAAAAAAGCACCCAGACCCATCTACTTACAATTTTTCTAAGTACAATATTTATGCGGATTTACAATGGGCGCCTACGATTTGATATTAAAGCGCTAGCAGACTTAGAATACATTTTTTAATACACTCTTGTACGCAGATTGCATTTGGTCGAACGTCGATATAGTGAAGACATGAGATTTCAGAGACGACGAAAGCAAGTTAAATTTACAAATATACGGACATACTATATACAAAGGGATGAAGCAAACGTTTGAACATTTGTAAGTACGAGGGTTGCTACTAAAGTCTGGAGTCATTCCAATACAAATTTTTAATTTTGCCTTCTATCCTTACTCCAATTTAAGTTTCTCTTTAATCCTTTTATAAATTCCTTTGATTTGAGAGAATAACTCACTTGTTTCCGAGATATTGACAAAAATGGATTTCAGTGTTAGACTAAAATATCTTTTTTGTAGCTTACTAGATGTACAATAGGTGGGGCTGTAGTTGAGATATTGCTCTCAATCGTACTTACCGGCCGATTTGATGAAACTGGGAGTATAAAATAAGTACATGGGGAGAAATCCTTTTACTAAAAAGTTACTGGATTGCTTACACTTTCGTTCGTATTTGAAATATAGAAAAACAAGATAAAAATTATAAACAGTACAAATAAACTCTAAAGGATCGTGGTGATAGAAATGCGTAAGAAGCGGTGGAGCTTGAGGTAGATGGAAAGAAATTGATAAACCTTGATTTAGGGGTAGAAGTAGAAGTGGATGTAAGGGTACGATAGAAAGTGAGTAAGACGAGAAGAGCGACAAGCAAGCAGGGGAGGATGAAGTGAGTCAGAAGAATAGAGAGAGATAAAAACTATTTGGATAAAATTTTTGATTTTCCACGTATCCCAAAACTAAGTCAGTAACCCGTCTTTAAAGTGAGTCTCGAATAGACACAGAGTTATAACAATTAATTTTTCACGGAAAAACAATAAAGGTCCAAAAATAGTCCCGATAGAATCATGTAAACAATCTCGAAGTGGTCCTTAAATTATTTCGAAAACCATCTTATATTCCAAAACTTTCGCAACTTATAAAATCATTCCAAACAAAAACATTCAAGAAATGAGGCAGAAATAGTCTCATAATCAGAAGAGTTCCAAAACGGTCATGAAATCATACCAATGATTGATCCTTAAGACAATCCCCAAATAGTAGGGATGTAGTGCAGAAAACAATCCCGAAACGATGCGAAATATTCCCGAAATGTATTTCGAATGGATCCCGAAATCAATCTCAAAACTGTTACAAAAAGTATTGAAATTATTCCAAAAAATGCCAAAGGTGTAACGGAATAGTTCCGAAATGATCACTGAAATAATCGTGAAATAGTGCCGAAATTATGCCGGATACAATCCCGAAATGATTTTGAAAACCATCCCAATTTCCAAAATAATCTTGAAACTTTCTCACCGGTCGAAATAAAGTCGGGAAAAGTCCCGAGATATCTTACAAACTCCTTAAAAAATACAGAAATAATCTCGTAATACTTTGGAATACCGAAATGATCAGAGAAATTATCTCGAAATCGTTCTGAATCGTTCTGAATCGGTTAAATCATCCTCAAATAGCCGTAAAAGGAGCCAAAATTAATTAATTAAGTGGTTCTGGGAACAAGGATCCGGGAATAGTACGGAATTAATGGCGAAACGACCCCAAAGTGGTCCACATGTGATCCCGCGTAAATATTCATTGCATGATTAAAAACTGTACGATTTGAATCCGAATGAAATCGGAACCATACATTCAGAATTTTAACGTTTAATAAGTAAAAGGGAAGGATGAAGTTGTTACTGATACATTTACTACAAATGCTTGGTTTCGATTTATATAACCTAGATACCAAATATTATTGGTCCAAGCCATAACAACTAGAGTCATAGTGATTTAAAAACAATTGTTTTTAGAGGAAGGGTGTCATTTCCCACTTTTCCAAAATTGCTTAGATCTCGATCGATATCATCCCTATATACTCAATGCCATCAAACAACGTTAATAAATAATGAGACGGCGGCCGCCGTGGTGTGGTGGTATCTTACTCCACTCTGAATATCCTGGGTTCAATCTACGATTAAAGCTACATAAAAAATTTTCAATTAGAACACATTTTTTCTAAGCGGGTTCGCCCCCTGGCAGTGATTTGGCAAACACTCCCAAGTGTATTTCTGCCATGAAAAGCTTCTTAGTGAAAACTCCTCTGCCTTGGATATGCCGTTCGGAGTCGGCGTAAAACATGTAGTTCCCGTCCTGCGAATTTATAGGAAAATTTAAAAGGAAGCACGAAGGAAATTGAAAGAAAAGCTCGGCCTAAAATCTCTTCCAAAGTTATCGCGCCTCGCATTTTTAAACGGTTTTATTTAGCTTGACTTGACAGGTTGGTTTGATGCCTGGTTGGCTGGCTGGCACGAATTTTGTAATTGAAATTTAAGTAGCTTCCCGATAAGCTACAAGCGTGAAACTTGGAATATAGTTCAGAACCCGATGACAATGCAATAATAAATCGCCGCTAGCTGGCGTAAGGATCGAGATATTCACAAAAATCGTATTTGTGGTCCGATCACATAATACATACAAGAATAGAAAGTGACCTATGAAAAAAATCGCCGCTAGGTGGCGCAAGGATCCAGATATTCACAAAAATCGTATTTGTGGACCGATTTAGCTCATATTTGGAATACATAATACATACAAGTATAGAAAACGACCTATGAAAAGAAATCGCCACTAGGTGGCGCAAAGATCGAGATATTCAAAAAAATCGTATTTGTGGTCCGATTTGGTCCATATTTGGAACACATAATACATACATGAATAGAAAGCGACCTATGATGTCCGATTTGGCTCATATTTGGAACAAATATTACATACAGTCCAGTAGAAGGGACATCAAAATATTTTGGAGTTCGAGGAGGGACAAGCATACGTGGCGCAGAGTCGAGTAAAGTCTTTGGAAGGATTATGTATTATTGAGGACTTAGATTGTAGCAAATTGTCAGGATAGAGTCCTTGTAATAATGAGTTACTAAATGAACTAAATAGAATAAGAAATAATGGGCAATTAAATAAAGACTAAAAACGTGAAAATAAAATTAAAAAAAAAAAAAAAATTTTAAGTTAAACGGTTTTATTGAAAACAATACTTACATGTCAATTTTCTATTGATAGTCATATATAAGACCAACTGAGCCTTAATCAGGTTATCCTACGCCTCACATTTTTAGAAATTTCATGCGCCCAACGCTTTTATTTAGTTGTCTGATCAACGCCCTAGATTGATGAGGAGTGTGATTACTAGTACCTGGGCCTACATAATTATTATCTAGCTTTTAGTATTATTATTACTTCACGTAAGTATTGTTTTCAATAAAACCGTTTAATTTAAAAATTATTTTATTCTATTTGTTGTTATTTTATAATGTTTAAAAAATAATTAAGAATTCACTATTCCATGAGGACTTGGACTTGCTTTGAGTGCATCCTTTAGTTCACGTCTACTAAGCAAAGAACCCAAAACAAAAAGCCCTTAAAAAATGACACACTTTTTCTTCTCGCAACTAATTAGCGACTAATATGCAACAAAATACCAGCTTAATTGCATTTCGATCAGTGTAATATAAATCGGCTTCTACGGGGTACTTCACACTGCTAACTGGCGCCATTTGATAGCACCAAGGGAATTTAAACCATACTCTTCTTCTGCTTCCATAGGCGCGTTCCGATAAAAATAATTTTTTAGCCGCAGTATTATCTTTCATTTCGTGAACTCACTTAAGCAATTGGAAAAGCGCGGCAAATTCTTTCTCTTCGCAACTAATTAGCGCATAATTTGGGACAAAATACTGTTTTATACATTTTTTGATCCACCTAAGGTGATTGCTAGCTTCACGTTCATGAATTCACTTCATATGAATTTGGCGTTCCATCTTTCTAATGCTAGTTAGGGGAAATCAAGCATGATCGCAAATCTTTCTTGAAATTTAAAGCTCCCCAAGACTAATCGAACAACTCGCGTATATCATTTGGCACTTTGTAATGCAGTCAGTGACCACTTGATAAAAAGAAAATATTTGAAAATTTATAATATATCACATAAATATATGTACATTAAAAAGAAAAAATGCCTACATCCCGCCGTCTTATCTTGCACACCAGTTGACAAGTTGAATGTAGCAAGGCAAATTATCGCGCATGAATATAGCAACAAATGAAGCAACGACTTGACTTTGTTTCTTTTTTTCGCTTCAACATTTGGCTGTGACTCGTCTATTGTAATAAACTAAACGACTGGATATCTAGTATAGTCAAAGCGAAGACGTGAAAAATCAATGACCTCCCCATACAGCTAGGCTTAAGCTGCTCACACACTCATCGTTTCAATGTCCATGAAATTTTTGCATAGACTTCAATTCAATTCATTGCGCTGTCACTTCAGCCGCTGGCGATATATTGAAAATGAAAGTTATACCCAGTCACTTGAGTCAATCCACAAAAAAAAAGAAGGAAAACAACGTCAAGTGTGAGTCAAGCAAAGATTACGACTATAACAATATGACAACAACAGCTGCACACCCATTGCTTCGTCAGTCAATATTTTCACTACTTGTCACTTCCCCCTTTTGCCCTCACTCTTCTCTTATATGGCTCATTACTTATGTATATATTTATGTAAATAACTGCAAAATGGCTGAGAAAATTTTTTCTCATTACATATTTGTTTTGTTGTTTTTGTATTTGTTTTGGCAAATGTTATCAGACTATTAATTGATAAGCTTCTCAAGGCAATAATCGGGTTCAATTGCAGGTGGCTATGGATTACATTCGCTTTCGTTTGTCCATGTTTATCTAATCCAGACACCTCAGTGAAATTCAAGTGCAAATACAAGAGATTATATTGATTAGATGGGTGTTATTTTATTTACAACAATAATTCGTTTAAGTCATTCATTAAAAAAAAAAAACGGTTTAAGTCGAGCTTCTACCTTAAGGGAAACTCTATTGAAAAACTTGAGGTAGGTTCGTTGTTACATTATTTATGCATTGTGTTAAAATTAAAGCGTTGGAAAATGGCTGTTTCAGAGTTCGTTCCCTATCTCAGTATTTTTTCAAAGGAGACCCCAGTTTGAGAATTGAAGAACGTCCTATTTTAGACTTTCTTCTTAAAACGGCTTCCCTCGAACTGGATTCCACATATTTTAAGCTGATGGCATTTATATACCCATCTTTACTTCTACCCTTCTACCCAGATTATCTGGTCCTTGAATAGATTGGTTTTGAAAATGGTCTAAATTGAACGATGACCATGCCCACTTTCTCGATAAAAAATTTCGAAAAATAGAAAAAATCTAATGATTCATTAACGAATGCCGATGAAGTGGTGAAATTAGGGTACTGAAATGATTTTATGACTAAGATATAAGTTTTAAGAAATTTGGAAAAATATGCGTGGCATACTACAGGATATGAAAATTTAAAAAATTTTGCACGTCCTTTATCACAAGTCGCTGAAGGCATTATGTTCAGGTTAACTAAAAAGAGCGTGCGTGGGAGATGTCCACACTTCCACTCGGAGGCACTTTTTTCATTGAGAGTGTCCTCAGTAAGTGTCGAATGATGGCACATTCGTGCCAACCAGATTACTTCCTAATAGTCTTCACCGAACCACTTGCTTTCTCTGATCAGCTTGAATAGGATTGAAAGATGCTCCTTCCCAACCTCAGCCAGACTATTGAAAAACTGTGCGCTCAGAAGACTGAATGTTATATCTTATTTGTATTCTTGGACATCGGCAAAGAAAGTGATCAATCGACCGCCTTCACCCTCTTTGTTGTTGTTGTAGCAGTGCTTCGCCCCACTCAATAGGTGCGATCGATCACAAATTGTCATCAATATCCTCTAACGGTACAGTTAAAGAGATGGTTGGTGTCATGTGTGGACAGTGTAACCCCATTTAACCCCTTTATCCTCATCCTGACAACTTCTACAGAGGGAGGCTTGTTGGCACGCGTCACTGCCCGAGCATTGGTGCGATAGCGCAATGGCCTGTGGTAACACCCGTGAGTCCTACTGCAGATTAGTTTTGAGAAGGAAGCTACTTCCTATCCTCCCAAACACCGCCATAAAAGCCTTGATACCTCATAATCATCCCGGTTGGTCCACAGCAAGTCCGTTGCCCTAATCTCTATTTTCCTAAGAAGACGACCCATCGGTGGTCGAACGGAGCTGTCCGCCCCGATTATGTGCATTTCGGAACCTGTCCTGGCCATCTCATCTGAAAGTTTATTCCCTTCCATATCACTGAGCCGCGGGACCCAGAAAAGGGAGACATTTAGATTCCTTATGGCTTTTGAGGCGGCGTGGGTGTCGAAAAAAAGTTATTATACTGATGTCTGGGACTCTACTACCCTGGAGCAGTGTGGATGTAAGCCCCCAGCGCGTTTTGCCTTACCCATCGCCAAATGCAGGAAAGTGGCGTTTTCAAGAGCTCGCTTATCGTTGACTGGAATTTGACTGCGATCAGAATCACTAAGTCGACGTTTGAGGCGTATGCAACTTGTAACGAAAAAGATTATTTAATCTGGCCTAGGATACTCCACTGTATCTTATCTCCTCTACTGTGGAATTTAAATTGGACAAATTACTAAGAAATAACTACCATGTCATTGCATATGTGGATTACATAGCTTATCAAATATTGATAGTCAGTCGTCGATCAAGGCATTAATCTCACACAATACTACATCAGGAAGTGTCCTGGAATGCGAAGAATCATTGAAGAGACTTCGCTCAGGCCGGACTAAATATCTATACTGGGTTTCCTGTCATAAAGGGAAATGAGATAACGAAAAGGCCGATGAATTGGCTAAGAAGGGTGCAGTATCCCAATTCGTTTTGCAGAAATCAAAAGGAGACAGGAGTTGCCTTCTGCCGTCACATGCTTATGAGGTAGGTTTCGTCAGTAACAGCAGATGTAGGAAGTGCGAGCTGCAAGAAGAAAATGTTGAGCACGTGCTGTGTTCGTGTCCTGCGCTCGCAAGGTCAAAGCTCCAACTACTAGGGGCGACAGAGTTGCCGGATCTCGAGGCAGCAATTAAGCTAGATCCTAGACAATGTAGTATTTCCCAAGTTGACGGAGTTATTCCATAACATAAGTCCTTGTACCTCATTGTGGGCTTTTCATTTGGTCGGCAAACAAATTATGGCAACACTCTGTACTTATTCAGCGTACGTGAAGTCCTTATCGAACGGCCAGTTCAACCTAACCTAACTTCTCAATGCAAGGTTCAAATAAGGAGATGTCTTCTACTTCTTTTTGTACTATTGTGGTAAAGTTTAATCCCTTAATGCACAGAAAAGAGAAATATTGATTATAAACTAAAAATACATATTTATTAATTAGGCCCGGTTTTTCAGAAGTTGCTTAATCTAAGCTTAAACTAAGTTTGCTTAAACTGTAGTCAAATTTAAACTCCACTTAAACTACTGAGTAGTTTTTAAGTCACAGTTTAAGGCCGCCCTTGGGGTAGGCTTTTTTGTACGGCAACACTGTTTTTTTTTATTATCTAGATAATTTGTAGATACGGCAACAGCTGCTGGATTTGTTTACCTAACATACATGTAAAAAATATTTCTCCAGCCTTAGATATATATATATCTAGTTCGGACTGATATCCAACATGATGCTCTAATTATTCGATGGCGGAACCATACAAGGTGGCAGCACGGTGACATACCTACAAACATAAATAAATGTTCCATGTAGTTTGTTTTTGTAAATCGGTGGACTAATTTCAAATCGTACTGCGCCGGAAGTTGATGTATCAAATCATATTAAATAAAAAAATTAAATAAATAAATAAAAGTACAAATCAACAGTCACCGTGCTGCCATCTTGTATAGTTCCGTCATGCAACTTCATTCTCCAATCACCACTATTCAAGCTTTGAGAAATTTTGTAAAATGTATAGGTGTAGAGTTAATCTCCAACGTCTTTCGCAAATTATTTTCTGACCTTTGAGAGATTTTGAGAAATGTACAGCTATCAAATGCATATCTAACACATTTCTACAGTTTATATCCTACTTTGGATATTGAGTTGAGGTGGTACAACCAAAGCCATCAGCTGTTTATTGTGAGAAATAAACACCTGGTTGATAGCAGTAAAGAAGCGCTATTAATTAAAGATAAGTTATATGTACATATTGTGACGAATATTAGCATCACTAAGCTGGTTGTAAATAATCACACAAAAACATGAAGCAGCCACTATTATGTATATGTACACATTAAAGCTAGCAACACTTATGTAGAAGGCGACGAAGAGCTATCTCACACACACAGATTTGGTCATCAGCCGAGGTAGTTACTCACACATACACACGCATATGGCTATAAACTACAGATATGCATGTACTCATATAACTACCAGGAGATACAAGAGTTCTAGAAGGTGAAACGTCAAGACCTTTGGAGAATTATGCGAACGAAGCAACGGAGAGTATAAAAGCAGCGCAAGTAGAACAATCACTAATCAGTTTTGATTTAAACACGCTATTGGTTGTGAAGAATAATTGTGAAGTATTACTCCCAAAGTAAGCTAAATAAAGACCAGTTTGCAATACTGAATATTGGAGTGGTTTATTCAACAGTTTAGCTGTTCGAACGTTAGCAGAAAGTTTCAAATAAGCGGAATTTCCCTAAATTCTTTACAATATTTTTTTTATTTTCGTGAAAATACTGTAGAATTGTAATCTTACATTTGAGTGCAGTGAGAGAACCTCATATAAATACAAGTTGGGAACTATCTTTTTTTCAACTTAAGTAATAGCATTTTTTGCTTTATAAAAAAATTCCCTTTTTGTTCAGAACGTTATGATTCTCAAGTGGAGCCACTGTTTCGAAACAACTTTTAAGATTTTAGAAGTATGCCTTGTTATCAACATGAGCTGTAGTTGTAATTAAGCCCAAATGCGTGTTGGGTATATTCGACGCCATTGACAACGAACGCAAATAACTGAGTTTAACACTGTCAGATCGGCCGCTTAAGCTCAGCTTAAATTTCAGTTAAAATAGAGTGACAAACTGCAGAATAAATTTAAGCGTAGTTTAACTAACAAACTGCGTTGAACGTGTACTGAAAAATCGGGTCTTAAAAAATTTTGGTTTTTATACTCAGTTGAGCAGAGCTCACAGAGTATATTAAGTTTGATTGCATAACGGTTGGTTGTACAGGTATAAAGGAATCGAGATAGATATAGACTTCCATATATCAAAATCATCAGGATCGAAAAAAAATTTGATTGAGCCATGTCCGTCCGTCCGTTAACACGATAACTTGAGTAAATTTTGAGGTATCTTGATGAAATTTGGTATGTAGGTTCCTGAGCACTCATCACAGATCGCTATTTAAAATGAACGATATCGGACTATAACCACGCCCACTTTTTCGATATCGAAAATTTCGAAAAACCGAAAAAGTGCAATAATTCATTACCAAAGACAGATAAAGCGATGAAATTTGGTAGGTTAGTTGAATTTTTAACGCAGAATCGAAAATTAGTAAAATTTTGGACAATGGGCGTGGCAACGCCCACTTTTAAAAGAAGGTAATTTAAAACTTTGCAAGCTGTAATTTGGCACTCGTTGAAGATATCATGATGAAATTTGGCAGGAACGTTACTCCTATTACTATATGTACGCTTAATAAAAATTAGCAAAATCGGAGAAGGACCACGCCCACTTTAAAAAATTTTTTTTTTTAAAGTAAAATTTTAACAAAAAATTTAATATCTTTACAGTATATAAGTAAATTATGTCAACATTCAACTCCAGTAATGATATGGTGCAACAAAATAAAAAATAAAAGACAATTTCAAAATGGGCGTGGCTCCGCCCTTTTTCATTTATTTTGTCTAGGATACTTTTAATGCCATAAGTCGAACGAAAATTTACCAATCCTTGTGAAATTTGGTGGAGGCTTAGATTCTAGGACGATATCTGTTTTCTTTGAAAAAGGGCGAAATCGGTTGAAGCCACGCCCAGTTTTTATACACAGTCGACCGTCTGTCCTTCCGCTCGGCCGTTAACACGATAACTTGAGCAAAAGTCGATATATCTTTACTAAACTCAGTTCACGTACTTATCTGAACTCACTTTGTATTGGTGTAAAAAATGGCCGAAATCCGACTATGACCACGCCCACGTTTTCGATATCGAAAATTACGAAAAATGAAAAAAATGCCATAATTATATACCAAATACGAAAAAAGGGATGAAACATGGTAATTGTATTGTTCTATTGACGCAAAATATAACTTTAGAAAAAAACTTGGTAAAATGGGTGTCACACCTACCATATTAAGTAGAAGAAAATGAAAAAGTTTTGCAGGGCGAAATCAAAAGCCCTTGGAATCTTGGAAGGAATACTGTTCGTGGTATTAAATATATAAATAAATTAGAGGTACCCGACAGATGAAGTTCTGGATCACCCTGGTCCACATTTTGGTCGATATCTCGAAAAGGCGTCCACCTATAGAACTAAGGCCCACGCCCTTTTAAAATACTCATTAACACCTTTCATTTGATACCCATGTTGTACAAACAAATTCTAGAGTCACCCCTGGCCCACCTTTATGGTGATTTCTCGAAAAGGCGTCCACCTATAGAACTAAGGCCCACGCCCTTTTAAAATACTCATTAACACCTTTCATTTGATACCCATATCGTACAAACAAATTCTAGAGTCACCCCTGGTCCACCTTTATGGCGATATCTCGAAAAGGCGCCCACCTATAGAACTAAGGCCCACGCCCTTTTAAAATACTCATTAACACCTTTCATTTGATACCCATATTGTACAAACAAATTCTAGAGTCACCCCTGGTCCACGTTTATGGCGATATCCCGAAAAGGTGTTCACCCATAGAACTAAGGTCCGATCCCTTTTAAACCACTTATTAACACCTTTCGTTTGATACCCATATTGTACAAACGCATTCTAGAGTCAACCCTGGTCCACTTTTATAACGATATTCCGAAAAGGCGTCCACCTATAGAACTAAGGCCCACTCCCTTTTAAAATACTCATTAACACCTTTCATTTGATACCCATATAGTACAAACAAATTCTAGAGTCACCCCTGGTCCACCTTTATGGCGATATCTCTAAAAGGCGTCCACATATAGAACTAAGGCCCACGCCCTCTTAAAATACTCATTAACACCTTTCATTATACTCAGTTGAGCAGAGCTCACAGAGTATATTAAGTTTGATTGGATAACGGTTGGTTGTACATATATAAAGGAATCGAGATAGATATAGACTTCCATATATCAAAATAATCAGGATCGAAAAAAAATTTGATTGAGCCATGTCCGTCCGTCCGTCCGTCCGTCCGTTAACACGATAACTTGAGTAAATTTCGAGGTAACTTGATGAAATTTGGTACGTAGGTTCCTGAGCACTCATCTCAGATCGCTATTTAAAATGAACGATATCGGACTATAACCACGCCGACTTTTTCGATATCGAAAATTTCGTAAAACCGAAAAAGTGCGATAATTCATTACCAAAGACAGATAAAGCGACGAAACTTGGTAGATGAGTTGAATTTATGACGCAGAATAGAAAATTAGTAAAATTATGGACAATGGGCGTGGCACCGCCCACTTTTAAAAGAAGGTAATTTATAATTTTTGCAAGCTGTAATTTGTCAGTCGTTGAAGATATCATGATGAAATTTGGCAGGGACGTTACTCCTATTACTATATGTACGCCTAATAAAAATTAGCAAAATTGGAGAAGGACCACGCCCACTTAAAAAAAAAAAATTTTATAAAGTAAAATTTTAACAAAAAATTTAATATCTTTACAGTATATAAGTAAATTATGTCAATATTCAACTCCAGTAATGACATGGTGCAACAAAATACAAAAATAAAAGAAAATTTCAAAATGGGCGTGGCTCCGCCCTTTTTCATTTAATTTGTCTAGGATACTTTTAACGCCATAAGTCGAACAAAAATTAACCAATCCTTTTGAAATTTGGTAGGGTCATAGATTTTATGATGTTAACTGTTTTCTGTGAAAACGGGCGAAATCGGTTGATGCCACGCCCAGTTTTTATACACAGTCGTCCGTCTGTCCTTCCGCATGGCCGTTAACACGATAACTTGAGTAAATTTTGAGGTAACTTGATGAAATTTGGTATGTAGGTTCCTGAGCACTCATCTCAGATCACTATTTAAAATGAACAATATCGGACTATAACGTCGCCCACTTTTTCGATATCGAAAATTTCGTAAAACCGAAAAAGTGCGATAATTCATTACCAAAGACAGATAAAAGGACGAAACTTGGTAGATGAGTTGAATTTATGACGCAGAATAGAAAATTAGTAAAATTTTGGACAATGGGCGTGGCACCGCCCACTTTTAAAAGAAGATAATTTAAAAAAAAATTTTTTTAAAGTAAAATTTTAACAAAAAATCTAATATCTTTACAGTATATAAGTAAATTATGTCAACATTCAACTCCAGTAATGACATGGTGCAACAAAATACAAAAATAAAAGAAAATTTCAAAATGGGCGTGGCTCCGCCCTTTTTCATTTAATTTGTCTAGGATACTTTTAACGCCATAAGTCGAACAAAAATTAACCAATACTTTTGAAATTTGGTAGGGGCATAGATTTTATGATGTTAACTGTTTTCTGTGAAAACGGGCGAAATCGGTTTATGCCACGCCGAGTTTTTATACACAGTCGTTCGTCTGTCCTTCCGCATGGCCGTTAACACGATAACTTGAGCAAAAATCGACATATCTTTAATGAACTTAGTTCACGTACTTACTTTAGCTCACTTTATTTTGGTATGAAAAATGAACGAAATCCGACAATGACCACGCCCACGATATCGAAAATTACGAAAAATGAAAAAAATGCCATAATTCTATACCAAATACGAAAAAAGGGATGAAACATGGTGAGGTAATTGGATTGGTTTATTGACACGAAATATAACTTTAGAAAAAACTTTATAAAATGGTTGTGACACCTACCATATTAAGTAGAAGAAAATGAAAAAGTTCCGTAGGGCGAAATAAAAAACCCTTAAAATCTTGGCAGGTATTACATATATAAATAAATTAGCGGTATCCAACAGATGATGTTCTGTGTCACCCTGGTCCACATTTTGGTCGCGATCTGGAAAACGCCTTCACATATACAACTACCACCACTCCCTTTTAAAACTCTCATTAATACCTTTAATTTGATACCCATATCGTACAAACACATTCTAGAGTCACCCTGGTCCACCTTTATGGCGATATTTCGAAACGGCGTCCACCTATAGAACTAAGGCCCACTCCCTTTTAAAATACTCATTAACACCTTTCTTTTGATACCCATATTATACAAACAAATTCTAGGGTCACCCCTGGTCCACCTTTATGGCGATATCTCGAAACGGCGTACACCTATGGAACTAACGATTACTCCCTTTTAAAATACTCATTAACACCTTTCTTTTGATACCCATATTGTACAAACAAATTCTAGGGTCACCCCTGGTCCACCTTTATGGCGGTATCTCGAAACGGCGTCCACCTATGGAACTAAGGATTACTCCCTTTTAAAATACTCATTAACACCTTTCATTTGATACCCATATTGTACAAACGCATTCTAGAGTCAACCCTGATCCACCTTTATGACTATATCCCTAAATGGCGTCCACCTATAGAACTATGGCCCACTCCCTCATGCTGACTCGCTACTGGACCAAATGTGTGTCTCTATTTGTGGGCTGTTTGGAAAGCTGTTTATTTGTGTTTCGTATATTCCGCCTTGTAGTAATGAGTCTCTGTACTGCGCGCATGTGAATAATATTTTTGAAGTTTACGAAAAAAATGTAAACAGTCATTTTTGCGTTTTGGGTGATTTTAATATGAACAGAGTTGTTTGGTCAAAATTGCTAAATGACAATCTATTAACACCTATGAATGTCAATCATCAACATGAAATATATTTTTTAGATACTCTTTTTAGTGCCAACTTTGTTCAGATTAATTCATTTGTGAACCAGCTAAATAACATACTGGATCTTATTTTTATCGATGAAAATTTAATTTCTCACTTATCTGAGTGTCAATTTCCTATCTGCAAATCGGACATGCATCACGTACCCTTATCTTTATTATTAAAATTCATTGAATTTGTACCTAATAACAATACCACTCAAAATACTCCCTCCTACAATTTCAAAGATGCAAATTTTGATGCACTCAATTCGAGTATTGCTGAAATTGACTGGAAGTCTATTTTCTGTGCTAAAAATGCCTCTGAATGCTTTGAAATTTTTCTGCTGCAGTTATCTGATATATTTAGTAGAAATCTCCCCCTTCTTCGAAGCAAAATACATAAATTACCCTGGTACAATACCAGGTTAAAAAAGCTTAAAAATCTTAGAAATAAGTATTTTAAGTTGTACAAAGCAACCAACGACTTTTCATTTAGAGATCGATATTTATTATACATGAATCAGTTCAATGTGCTTGATAAGTTTTTATATAGTAAATACATCTCCCGTTTCGAAGAAGAGTTAAAGCAAAATCCCAAGGCCTTTTGGAACTTTGTCCGTACAAAAAAAGGTTGCTCCAATATTCCAACCTCTGTCATTTTTAATGGCATTAGTTCAAACAGTTTAGTGGAAACAGTGAACCTTTTTGCTGATTTTTTCAAATCTAATTTTGTTGTTGACTCTAATATTTCTGATGTTAGGGTTGGTTCTGATACAGCTAATTCCTTGGACTTTGGCTCATTATTGGTATCGGAATCAGATATTATTATTGGCATCTCGTCCCTACAATCTTCTTTAAAAAAAGATATTGATGGGCTGTCTTCTTTTTTGTTTAAAAAATGTAGTAGTTCGCTATGCGTGCCGTTGTGCCATATCTTTAATGTGTCATTGTCCACTGGCGTTTTCATTGATCGATGGAAATTGGCTTCTATTACTCCAATCTTCAAGTCTGGAAATAAGAGCGAGGCAGCAAACTACAGGCCAATCTCTAAACTATCAACCTGTTCAAAACTGTTTGAGAAAGTAGTAAAGGAGAAGTTGGCTTTTGCTATTAAAGGAATAATCGATCCATGTCAGCATGGGTTTGTTGCGTGTCGTTCAACAGTGACAAACTTAGCTGTTTTTTCGCAATACTGTGTTTCTGCTTTTAAGGATGGGTATCAAGTTGACACTATATATACAGATTTCTCTAAGGCGTTTGATACAGTGTCCCACAAGATACTTCTTCAGAAACTTGAGTACATTGGTTTCCATTCAGCTTTTCTGTCATGGTTAAAGTCATACCTGACAAACCGAATTTTATTTGTTGAAATCGAGAATATGAGGTCGTATGAGTTCTTGGCAACCTCTGGGGTGCCACAAGGTAGTATTCTCGGTCCAGTCTTATTTGTTATCTTCATTAATGACGTCGGCTTATATTTAAAGCATTCAAATTATTTACTTTATGCTGATGATTTAAAACTGTTTAGGCGTATCACCACTGTATCTGATGCATTTCCTACAGAAAGATTTGGATGCTCTTAATGTGTGGGCTTTTAATAATCATCTGAGACTTAACAGTAGCAAATGTTGGCATATAACGTTTTCTAGATCTACAAGTGCGCTTACGTCAACATACTATATCGCTAATACATATCTTGCCTCGGTCAAAGAATTTCGTGATCTTGGTGTCATTTTCGACTCTTCGTTCACTTTCGTTAACCATGTTAACTATCTTATACCAAAAGCGTATGCTAATTTAGCTTTTTTACGGCGTTATGCGAAGGATTTTAAGGACCCATACACTAGGAGTATATTGTATAATTCATTAGTGCGATCTAAATTAGAGTACGCCTCTATCATATGGAATCCCATTTACAGCACATACTCTGCTAGAATTGAAAGGGTTCAACGTAAATTCATTCGATTCGCCCTCCTACCCCTTCATTTTGTTAATCCCCTACCATCTTATATAAACAGGTGCATGCTTATAAATGTTATGCCACTGCATGTCAGACGCTCAGTACAACATTTAATGTTTATGCACGATATTATCTCTGGTACTATTGATTGCTCAGCTCTGTTTGAGCAGTTAAATTTTCTAGTTCCTAGTAGATCTCTACGCTCTCATAATATATTCTACGGTGAAGTTCTGAGAACCAATTACCTTAGCTTTGCCCCTCTCACAAGAGGTCTCGAAGAGTTTAATAAAATTTCCAGAATGCTAAATCTTGACTTTGCAATGCCCAGGCCTTTGTTTAAGTTACGGATTGAGTCGTACTATCGAGAAAATTTATCTCATCCTTGAATTAATTAATTTTAGTTGCTTAGTTTTAAGTTAATTTGCAAACTTGTAAATCTAGTCAGTAAGGTTTCTGCCATTGACTCAATAAATATGAATATGAATATGAATATGAAAATACTCTTTAACACCTTTCATTTGATACCCATATCGTACAAACGCATTCTAGAGTCACCCTGGTCCACCTTTATGGCGATATCTCGAAAAGGCGACCACCTATACAACAACCACCACTCCCTTTTAAAGCCCTCATTAATACCTTTAATTTGATACCCATATCGTACAAACACATTCTAGAGTCACCCATGGTCCACCTTTATGGCGATATTTCGAAACGGCGTCCACCTATAGAACTAAGGCCCACTCCCTTTTAAAATACTCATTAACACCATTCGTTTGATGTCCATATTGTACAAACAAATTCTAGGGTCTCCCCTGGTCCACCTTTGTGGCGATATCTCGAAACGGCGTCCACCTATGGAACTAAGGATTACTCCCTTTTAAAATACTCATTAACACCTTTCTTTTGATACCCATATTGTACAAACAAATTCTAGGGTCACCCCTGGTCCACCTTTATGGCGATATCTCGAAACTGCGTCCACCTATGGAACTAAGGAAATACTCATTAACACCTTTCATTTGATACCCATATCGTACAAACGCATTTTAGAGTCACCCCTGGTCCACCTTTATGGCGATATCTCGAAAAGGCGACCACCTATACAACTACCACCTCTCCCTTTTAAAACCCTCATTAATACCTTTAATTTGATACCCATATCGTACAAACAAATTCTAGGGTCACACCTGGTCCACCTTTATGGCGATATCTCGAAACGGTGTCCACCTCTGGAACTAAGCATCACTCCCTTTTCAAATACTCATTAACACCTTTCTTTTGATACCAATATTGTATAAACAAATTCTAGGGTCACACCTGGTCCACCTTTGTGGCGATATCTCGAAACGGCGTCTACCTGTGGAACTAAGGATTTCTCCCTTTTAAAATACTCATTAACGCCTTTCATTTGATACCCATATCGTACAAACGTATTCTAGAGTCACCCCTGGTCCACCTTTATGGCGATATCTCGAAAAGGCGACCACCTATACAACTACCACCACTCCCTTTTAAAACCCTCCTTAATACCTTTAATTTGATACCCATATCGTACAAACAAATTCTAGGGTCACCCCTGGTCCACCTTTATGGCGATATCTCGAAACGGCGTCCACCTATGGAACTAAGGATTACTCCCTTTTAAAATACTCGTTAACACCTTTCTTTCGATACCCATATTGTACAAACAAATTCTAGGGTCACCCCTGGTCCACCTTTATGGCGGTATCTCGAAACGGCGCCCACCTATGGAACTAAGGATTACTCCCTTTTAAAATACTCATTAACACCTTTCATTTGATACCCATATCGTACAAACGCATTCTAGAGTCAACCTGATCCACCTTTATGGCTATATCTCAAAAAGGCGACCACTTATACAACTACCACCACTCTCTTTTAAAACCCTCATTAATACCTTTAATTTGATACCCATATCGTACAAACAAATTCTAGGGTCACACCTGGTCCACCTTTATGGCATATCTCGAAACGGCGTCCACCTGTGGAACTAAGCATCACTCCCTTTTAAAACACTCATTAACACCTTTCTTTTGATACCTATATTGTACAAACAAATTCTAGGGTCACCCCTGGTCCACCTTTATGGCGATATCTCGAAACGGCGTCCACCTATGGAACTAAGGGTTACTCCCTTTTAAAATACTCATTAACACCTTTCATTTGATACCCATATCGTACAAACGCATTCTAGAGTCAACCTGATCCACCTTTATGGCTATATCCCTAAATGGCGTCCACCTATAGAACTATGGCCCACTCCCTCATAAAATACTCTTTAATGCCTTTCATTTGATACAAATGTCATACAAACACATTCCAGGGTTTCCCTCGGTTCATTTTCCTACATGGTTATTTTCCCTTTTGTTGTCACCATAGCTCAAAATGAGTATGTAATGTTCGGTCACACCCGAACTTAACCTTCCTTACTTGTTTTATACTCATATCGTACAAACAAATTCTAGAGTCACCCCTGATCCATCTTTATGGCGGTATCTCGAAAAGGCGTCCATCTATTGAACTTAGGCCCACGCCCTTTTAAAATACTCATTAATACCTTTCATTTCATACCCATATCGTACAAACAAATTCTAGAGTCTGGCCTGGTCCACCCTTATGGCGATATCCGTAAAAGGCGTCCATCTATAGAACTATGGCCCACTTCCTCTAAAAATAGCCTTTAATACCTTCCATTTGATACACATGTCATACAAACACATTCCAGGGTTACCCTAGGTTCTTTTTACAACATGGTGATTTTCCCTTACTTTGTTTCCACAGCTCTCAACTGAGTATGTAATGTTCGGTTACACCCGAACTTAGCCTTCCTTACTTGTTTTAATACAAATTTGTAATTCGTTGACCTTTTGCGGGCTCTAGAGTTTATGAAAGTTATATTAACTGCATTTGTAATTATTTCATATGTTTTTTATGTAAGCTGATTGTGTATTTCCATCTCTCTCTTCCCTCTCTATCCGTCACATTTTTGATCACCTTTCTACATAATCAAAGTAATTTCTGTTAGTTACAATGAATGGAGCATTTTTATGTTAATCATTTTAACTGTTTTTCTTTATAACTATTTATCACGGCCATTGCTTATTGTGTTATTAGCGTAATTTGCTTGATGTTTCCTTCATCATTAATTTTTATATGTTTGTTTGTTTGAATGCTTCACGCGCATTTCGTTTGTATGCGCTTCATACCAACAAAAGTCATCAGCGTTTGTGTGCATTGTAGTTTGAGTTGCGCATGCGCTCGATACATTAACATTTGATGATTCTGTTTGATGCATTTGTGTATAATAAAAAACCATTAAGTCTTTGTTAAGCGATACATACTGTGCTATATTTAGTAGTCTTCTTAAAATATTAATCCAATTTATCTCTAACGTTAAAGATAATCGCACTGTTTTATGTTAATTGGAGTTTTATTTCATGATGATTGGAGTAAGATATGGAAGAGGTTGAATATACTCTTAGCAATAACTTTACACATTAGTGAGATAGATAAAAGTTCAAACAGACTCTAGTCAGTTTTGATAACCGTATTTGTAAGTTCATAGATTTTTAAATTTTTATGGTGTTCCTAGCATTTCTAAGCGATCCTAATGAGTATTGGGCTGAATCTTTTACTAACAGAAAGTAAATTTTTTGTCATAGAAAATTTTTCTTCCATTATGAAGAAAATTTCCGTGTATAAATATGAGGCAGAATCCATTGTTTTGGACTAGATAGGCAATTGAAAAGTAAAGTCCTCCCTCGGCAAACGAAAATCATGCTATACAAGTCACTTATCGTACCCGTCCTATATGGTGTAGAAGCATGGACCATGACAACATAAGATGAAGCGGCTCTGAAAGTGTTCGATGGCGATGGCGAGTACCGAAGAAGATTTAATGATGAGCTGTACGAGCTTTACGCAGACATCAACATAGTCCAGCGAATTAAAAGGAAGCGTCTACGCTGGCTAGGCCATGTTATGTGAATGAAAGACGACGCTCCGGCTAAGAAAGTGTTTATATCGGAACCCGCCTATGAAAACAGAGGAAGAGAGGGGCCCCACTCCGCTAAAAGAACCAGAAGTGACTGGCGCGGTTTTTTGGAAGGCCATAACCGTTTAAACGGTTAAGCGCCAATTAAGTAAGTAAGTAAGAATGCGTTGATGTGGATAACTTTCTTTTCCAACTAAATATTCGCATTCTACAGAATTTTTTTTACCTAATGCTCTGACATTGAACATGTGACAAAAAATCAGAACTTTCTCACCTCTCGCCTTGCATATCTTAATTTTCTTAAACTAGAAGTTTATATTTGGCAGAAGCTTCGAAGATAATAATAACCAACATGCCAAATTTGTGCCATAGTTCACATTTGATGTGATCGCACGGACGGTCTCCCTCATTTCAAGTTTTTTTCAGGAACCCTTTGTCGAAATACACTTGCATTTTGTGCCTCTGCAGTCGCTCAAAATAATTTCCTTACGTTAGCCGTGTCCTCATTGCAAGTATCACCTAAAATGATGATGTCGTCCAAGTAAGCGAATACTTTTGATAGGATCTCCTTTTTAAGTATGATGCACCGGGCGCGTTGGAGTATGACTGGAGCGACATGAAGGCCGAAGAGCGTAACCTTCCAGTGGAAACATCTCCTATCAGGAAACTTGAATGCAGTGTATGGTTATGACCAGAACTCGGATTCGTATCCAAATGTATATATGTATTTGTTTGGGGTCGTAGAGACCCCAGATCAAGTTACAAACATTTAATGTGTCAGAAGGATTAATATTCCAGATATGTTTTTCATATTTACATATTTGGTGCATATTTTTTCGATGTTTTATGCATAGATTAGGTTGAATTGACCGATCAGTAAAGACCTCACATAAACGGAATATATCAGAATTTGTTTGGCGATCAAACGAAGAACTCCAATTGGGTGTCAGGACTTATGTTATAGAACAACTGCGCCCTATTGGCAAATGCCAGAAGTTTTTTAGGACCTAGCTGCCTTGCTGCCATCTTGCAACGCCCCTTCTAGCTGGAGCCTTAACCTGGTGAACGCAGCACACGAACACAGAACGTGCTCAACAGTTTCTTCCTGCAGCTTGCACTTCCTAAGGGGCCTAACTCATAAGCATGTGACGCCAGAAGCCAGCGTGCAGTTAGTATGCTCATTAGGCTGGGTCGATTTGTATGAACGAAAGTTAACCGATATCGCGCCATCGATTTTTCGATAGGATTTGGGCTCAGGAAAGAAAAGTTCCACTACGCATACCCAGGAAAATAAATTTCGAACCTGCGAAATTTAATTTTTTTGACTTTTTTTCGACTTTGATTTTTAAGGTTTTTTTCATGACCTACTAAAAAATTTTAATTTATTGTAAAATTATTATTTTTTTTCAAAAAACTGTTATCGCCAACGTTTTTAGCGGACATTTTTGGGTCGGACAGGGTATACATATGAACATTTTTTTAGTAGGTCATGAAAAAACCTTAAAAATCAAATTCGAAAACAAGTAAAAAAAAAAAATTCGCATGCTCGAAAATTACTTTTAGGGTATGCGTAGTGGAATTTTTTTTCCTGAGTCCCAATCCTATCGAAAAATCGATGGCGCGGTATCGGTTAATAAATCTACCCAGTCTAATGCTCATCCTGCCAATTCCTTTCCTGCTTGATGGATCATATGCCACCCCTATCTCCTTTTGATTTCTCCCAATCGAAAAGGGACGTGTACTCTCGATTCGTTACCTTTCTTTTCGTTACCTTCTATCCCTTTATGACAGGGAACCCAGTATAGATGCATGGTCTGGCCTGAGCGAAGTTTTTCTAATGCTTCTTTAGATTCCAGCATTTTTTTTTAGCTCTTAAAGTAGTAGTA
Organism: Eurosta solidaginis; assembly: GCF_040869045.1. Lineage (NCBI taxonomy): Eukaryota > Metazoa > Arthropoda > Insecta > Diptera > Tephritidae > Eurosta > Eurosta solidaginis. The sequence goes on from NC_090322.1 coordinate 239,869,306, forward strand.
GTATTTTTGAATTGTTAGATGTTTGAAGCCATGGCTCTTCGTATAAAGTTCCTTGGTTTTGCATATCTCTACTAAGAACTCCGAATTAAGGAATTGAAGATTTTACTTAATAAGCTCTTTTCTTTCTTAGCAATTTAGAATTATTTCGTTCTGAATATTGTCGCACAGTGTAATCGATAACTGCTCTTAATACTACGCACATAATTCGACCAATTTTGCAAAGTTAAAAGCATTTAACGTCGTCCTGTTTTTATTTAGCTTTGCGCTATTAAGATTAAGTTCTAGGGCCCTTTAATTTTACGAGCTTCATTTAGCTATGAGCAAACAAAAAACTCAACAAAAGCTAAGTAGAAAATTATGATGTCGTTGCTTAGGCATTTTTCACAACAAACGCACTTAACTAATCACTAATCTTGCTGTATTCCACATTTCTAAAAATTATAAAAATTTGTCCGCTGACCGCCGTTGTCTGCGTGTCCTCCGTCTCAATTCTACGCATTAGGGCATATTTTTCGTATTTGATTTCTTCGTGAGCTCATGGACTGACATAAATTCCTAGATGCGTTTATTATGATTGCTCATTGTGCGAAGAAGAGAAGTATGGAAAAAAATTAAATATTTTTTTTAGAAATAACCAAGATAAACGTTGAAAGCAATGAGTAGGCAAGAAAAAATAAAAATGAAATATAAACTTCTGGCATTTAAAGCAAGCCAAGCAGAATAATCATATTTTCTATTCTTTAACTTTATTTTATTTAGGCAATTATTGAAAGTTTAATGCATAACGGCAAAGTTTTCATTTCGTGCCTATGTTTTCAATTATATGATTAAACGTATAATAAATACAACTTTGTAATATTTTCCAAGACCGTCCCATTTATCACTTCACTGTTGCTTCTCTGCTGACTTGAAGACATTAACCTATTTATGGTATTTATCTTTATTTTCCACGATCGTACAGCGCACTGTGGGCACGTTTTGAAGAAACTTGTCTCAAAATCAAATGTCACGGTAGTGGGTAGCGGAGCTTTAAAGCTGCTGTGCTTATTTTTAAATATATACAGCAGCGACGGGAAAAATAGCAAAGGGCAGTTTTATCAAAATTCATCAATAAAATTCTCCTTTTTTATTTTCGATTTAAGAAAAAAATTATTTTAAGAATTTTGCGAAACTATGCAAATCGATCCCAAAAACCTTTTTGAAAAAATTCAAAAGTTTGAAAAATGTTTCAGAAAGTTTCGAACTTTTTTGAGTATTTTCAAAAATCACTACGAATTTTGAGAGACCTATATTTAGAGACCTACAAAACTGAATTCTCGAAATGTTCTGAGAACTCCAAATAAAAAGTTCGAAATTTTCGTGAAATTTTCCCGAAATTTTTCGAATACGTTTTTGAGATTGATTTGCATGGTTTGAATTAAAAAATTCTTAGAAGTCTTTTCTTAAAATATCGAAAATAAAATAAAAAAGAATTGAATTAACAAATTTGAAAAAAAAAAAATGATCAGTGTTATTTTTCTGTTCGCTGTTGTATGTTTAAAAATAACCAAATATTAGTAAAAATGTTCGAGCTTGAACAATGAAAAACCGTTTTATAAAATATATATTTTTATATTTTTGGCGCTTTTCAATTTAAAAAAAATTCAAAAACTATTTTAACATGAAAATCGCATTTGCGATGCCAAGTTTAGGATATACTAAAAACAATGTTTTAGGCTTTGGTTGAAAAAGCTTTCGAAATACAAAGTTTGAATTTTCAGCATCTTGATATCTATAACAAATATTAAAATCTAAATTGTTCGAAAATATGAATGAACTGTTCGAAAATATGAATGAACTGTTCGAAAAAAAATTCAAAATATTTTCAATTTCGAAGTGTTGCTAAAATGTTTGTGAAAAGTTTTAATCAAAAAGTTTCATCATTCTTAAAGTATACCTTTCTAAAATGTTTGAGAAACTTTCGAATCGAAAAAAAGTTTCAAAAATGTATGAATATATTTTTCAATTTTTTTTATGACACTAAAATGTATAATATCATTTGGGATTTTTGAAAAGATTTTAAAATTTGAACTCGAAAAGTTTTTTTTGCGTTTTGAAATAAGTATTGAAAATTTTTCATATTAAGCTTTGCTAAATCTATAAAATATAAAGTTTGAAATATGTTTAGAATTTTTCAAAAATTTTAGAATTCAGTGCCAGAATTCCTTGTAAATACTCCTTCTAAACTTAAAAAAAAATTCTAAATTTTGAAAAAAAAAAAATCAAAAATTTATTTAGGCCTTCGAGAATTTTCTGAACAGTGATTTAACAATTTTTGAAATGCTTTTTTGAAGTTTTTGTAACTTTTGCATAAAATTATGATACTAAATTTTTTTAAATTCAAAGTCCAGCATCTTTAAAATCCATAGGATTCGTAAAAAATTTCTCTTTTAATTTTTTAGTAATAATTGTCTTTTAAATTTTCGAGAATTGTCAAGTTTTACAACAGTATACATACATTTGAAAAATATTTACAAAATATAAAGTTCTAAATTGTTTTAAATATCTTTTGAACCTTTCGAAAATTTTTGAAAAATTGTAGGGTTTTTTAGTTTTTGCACAATGTTTACATTTTAAAATTAAGCATCTCACAATCTTTAGGAAAAAAGTTCTTAAACTTTGCAAAAAAGTTTTTAGATTTTGAACAAAAAAAAAAAAAAAAACAATCAAAAATTATTTGGGGTTTCGAAAGTTTTTTAAACAAAGAGTTTTCGTTTTTTGAAATGCATTTCTGAAGTTTTTGAACTTTCGCAACAAGTTTTTAGTGTTATTTTTATGAATTCAAATTCAGCAACTTAAAATCCATAGGAAATATGAACATTAAAAATGTTGTAAAAGTTCGAAAAATTTTCAAAAATACATATATGAAATCAATTTTATTTTAAAAATTTTTAAATATTAAAAAAATTTACACATTAATCTGGAAAATACCTAAAAAATTCTAAAATCTTGAATAAAAATCCAAAATGTGTGTTTGGAAATTTTCGAAACGATTGCTAAAGTACTTAATAAATTTTTTTGAGAATTTTCTGAAATGTTTGCAAAAAGGGAAATTTTTTAACTTAGTTTTGATATTTTATTTCAATGTTCTTAAAGTTTGAAGAAAGTTTTGTTTGAAACTTCGACACGAACTGCCAAACTCCATTTTCATAATTTTCGGAGAGCTTTTCAAATTTGTGGCCACCGTGGTGTGGTGGGAGCTTCTTGCTCCGCTTACCACACCGTAGGTTCCAGGTTCAAGTCCCTGGCAAAGCAACATAAAAAGCTTAGAAACAATTTTTTTCAACTAGAAAAAAGCTTTTTTAACGGGGTCGCCCCTCGGAAGTCATTTGGCAAACATTTCGAGTTTATTTCTGACATGAAAAGCTTCTCAGTAAAAATTTATCTGCCTTGCGAATTTTTGCAATCTTCCCCATAGTGCGGCATATGTTTTCCTGGAATCGAAAAAAATTGGTTCAAACTGGTATTGTTAGTTCGGTGCTTTTTCTGATTTTAATTAGATTTTTTTTAAGAGAAGCTAGGCACATTGTGTTGACCTTAAATGTTTTGATGTGTTCTACATAGCCAATTGAAGCTTAAGTGAATTCTTGAATAAAACTGAATGGTAATTGTCCTTCGGAAAAAACTTATAAAAGGTTCACAATTTCGTATTCTCACTTTCTAAAGTGCTAGGAATATTGATAGTTTTGTGTTAGTAGAGTTTGTTATTCATAGGTTAAGTTTTTGTTATCCTATTCGCTGAATTAATTAAATCGCCTACTTTTTTCTCTTTACAGGTGAGCTCTTCACATGAATTTGATACTAAAATGGCATTTTTGTTTATATTTGAGTAAGGTAATTTTAACGCGCTTATGTATATTAGCTTCACTTGTGTGTTTGTATACATGTAACTTTTTTTTATACGAAACTAGGAATACGAGTATTTTCAAAAACGCCCAACTTCACCCACTTCCCGAAAAAAGTATCATCAACATCAACTGGTGCAGATGGTAGAATATTCCGGCTCTAAATAAAAAATTTCAAACATATCGCACCCACCATAAACAAGACTTATTTCAATAAATCGGGTCCTGATCCACTTTCCGGAAAGAAAAGTTTCTCATATAATGAGCTAGCCAAGAAAGAACCCATGTCCAGTGGTCGGTTCCATAGGCCAAAAATAAAAAAATCAAAGTGAAAAGTTTGTCACCAAATGTGTCGTTAGTATCACTTATTAGAACAGCCTATAAAGGTATATATGTTTTTGTTGTATTCGAACTGTACTCTTTAAGAATAGCTTCAAAAGTGAGGTTATGGTATTAGTTGGTTTTTGCAGTGTGATCAAGTTAAAAATAAAGTGCAAAGCTTAAGGTTTTTAAAAATACATAAAATATCATTGTATTGAAGTAAATGAAAATAATTGATATTAGAGAAAAATTGTAAGTTTACAAACGGCGATGGTTACTAGGACATGTTTCCGAATTTTACTTTTTCATCAGCTAGCTTTTCGGGAGCTGAGCGTTGAACTCGAATCTCCAACATTCATATCAGTGCACGCTAATATCAATTACAAAAACCATTGTATAAAGCAATATGAGAAAAGCTCGCTAATTAAATACATATGATCGTAAATAAAAATAAATATTGAAGTCAAAGGTATTTACTTCATTTTTAAATAATTTTAGTGTCTTTAGCCTGTTATGTGTTTTTTTTTTGTTATTTAAAATTTCACGAGTGCCTTCATTAGTGTTTATTTGTACAAAAATTTCAATTTCAGCTAAAGTTTTAGTTAGGTTCCTCACCGATACTCATGTTGGGACTTATATCTTATTATTAGTCAAAATTGTAAGATTCTCAGGTGTTAATATCAGCTGCCACTTTCTGCCACTAACTATGTTTTGGGACATTTTTCTGATAGCGTCACCCTGATAAATTATTGCCGTATGTTATATGTACTCACATGTAACATACAACATTATTTTATCCAGTCGGCAAAATTTTGAAATTATTAAAAAAAATAAATGTAAGGCGCGAAGAGATCTAAGGCCGAGCTTATCTTCCAATTTCCGTCGTGCTCCTCTTGATTTTCCCTACAAATTGGCCGGACGGGACCTACATGTTTTATGCCGACTCCGAACGGCATCTGCAAGACAGACAAGTTTTCACTGAGAGCTTTTCATGGCAGAAATACACCCGGAGCACTTGCCAAACACTGCCGAGGGGCGACCCCGCATAGAAAATTTTCTTCTAATTGAAAACCCTTATTTCTAAAATTTTGATGGTGCTTTGCCCGGGGTGTGAACCCAGGGCACACGGTGTGGTAGGCGGAGCACGCTACCTTCACACCACGGTGGCCGGTGAAATTATTGGTTAAGACAAAATTACATAAATGGCCTCCCACTACACTCAGCTGATTTTGTTAAAATTTTCAATTTAGTGTTTTTTTCGAAAATTGGATCAGAGTCCGATCAATTCTAAAAAATCATATTTAAGATGCGATCGCATACATTGACGGCTTCTTGCCTAGACCATGGAGTACTTAGTACACTATTGTTCTATGTAGAAGACTTGAAACCGATCTGTGCGAAAACGTCTAATTTATGATGCGTTTTTTTGTAATTCGCCTACAATCAAATTCCGCATACCTTTTTTTAAGAAGCGGGTTGCTAGAAATTTGGATAGAGGAAAAGAGCGAAAGCAAAAACGAGAGAAGGAGAAAGATGGAATGGTAAAGATGGAGCGAGCGGGGGAGGGAGCTGGATAGAGAGCTAGGGAGAGATAAAAACACATAGAAATAGGAGAAAAAAAGGCAGAGAGGGTGAAAGAGACGCAGGGAGAGAGAAAGGGGGAGGAAAGAGCGAGTAAAAGAAAGAGGAAAAGGAGAGTGGGACTAAGAGAGAGAAACTTCTTAAATGTCATTCAGATAAACCAAAGTTGAGGTGCTCGCCTTTTTAGGTCGTACGGATATGCTTATGTGTAATTGATTGGTTTTAAATAAAACAAGTAAGCAAGGCTAAGTTCGGGTGTAACCGAACATTACATACTCAGCTGCCAGATTACAGCTTGAACTTTTAAATTACATTCTGTTAAAAGTGGGCGGTGCCACGCCCACTGTCCAAAATTTTACTATTTTTCTATTCTGCGTCATAAGGGCAACCCACCTGACAAGTTTCATCGCTTTATCCGTATTTGGTAATGAATTAACACACTATTGCGGTTTTCCGAAATTTTCGATTTCGAAAAAGTGGGTGTGATTATAGTCCGATTTCGTTCATTAAAATAGTCGATGTGAGGTCCTCACGCAGCAGTCAGTTCAATCTAACGTAACCATGATATTTCTCGACAATTGGCCGTAACTCAGTAAAGCAGCCAGGTGTATGAGTTTTTTGGTCCAAGAAATACGTGTGTGAACTCTAGACACATAATTGAATCACCCTGTAAACGTGTGTGGCATGTATAATATGTGCCTCCAATCAAACTCGTGTCAATAGTTTAGTGTCAAAGTGATTTGCTTAATAAATGAAAGAACACGCACGCGCATCACAAAAATGTGTCGCGCGCTCGATTTGATGGAAAGTCAGTCGTCGTTCAGTTTCAGCGGCGTAATTTCGAGTCTCACAAATCGCATTAGCACCTGCTAAATGATTTATTAAAATACATGCCAAGTATGGGATTTGAGTTAATAACACAACATTTATTAGACTTAGATTGTAGGCAGTATAAAAATTATTTTTTTTGTACGAGTACAAATGTGCAAAATGTACGCCACATTTGAAAATTTAAAAAAAATTAAACAAAAAACTGCAATTTGGAAAATTTGTTACAACAATCAGCATTTGGCACGTTTTTCCGTTTGTGGAGGAAAAAATTAAAATAAAATAATTTATTCCACGTACGGCAATAGATGTCGATGGTGAAACTGCATTTTAACATATACATATAGATGCATTAGGGTGGGTCGATTTGTATGAACGAAAGTTAACCGATATCGCGCCATCGATTTTTCGATAGGATTTGGGCTCAGGAAAAAAAAGTTCCACTACGGATACCAAAAAAAAATAATTTTCCAGCCTGCGAAATTTAATTTTTTTTACTTTTTTTCGACTTTGATTTTTAAGGTTTTTTCATGACCTACTAAAAAATTTTCCATGGCGACCCGCGTTGTCGATAACAGTTTTTTGAAAAAAAAAAAAATATATATAAGCGAAAAAAATATTTTTTTTTCAAAAAACTGATATCGCCAACTTTTTTAGCGGACATTTTTGGGTCGGACAGGGTATACATGAAAATTTTACAATCAAATGAAATTTTTTTACTAGGTCATAAAACAAACCTTAAAAATCAAAGTCGAAAAAAGTCAAAAAAATTATAATTCGCAGGCTCGAAAATTATTTTTTTGGAAATGCGAAGTGGAACTTTTTTCCTGAGCCCAAATCCTATCGAAAAATCGATGGCGCGATATATGTAGGTTAATAAATCGACCCAGTATAATATACATATATGTACATATACACACAAACATATCAATCACGTTTTACATTAGGGGGAGACATTGTTTTTAAGTTTTTTGCTGCTTTATCGATTGAGAAGGTCGCATAAGCGAGGGTTCGTGAAGGTTAAAATAAGTTATCTTAGACTCCATAAAGATCCATGGTGAAACCTTTTGAAATAACGATGGCGTAAGCTATAGCAATAGTTAGAGGATCATTACTGATCTCAAGCTTGAACAAATCCTCCAAAAACCCAAAATACTTTCGCCTAGTTCTGGTGAAAGCTGGACAGTCAAGCATGAAATGACTCATTGTGTCCACGTCATCATCCTGCATGCAGTTGCAGCAGAAAGCGTCCTCTAGTATGTTGGGACGTACCAAATGGACATCCATTGGTTAGATCGATGTCAGAACTATAATCATAATTGATAGTGAAGCCTTTGTGTATCCAATAATTTCGGCAGTTCGCATGCCACGTACTTCCGCCCAAAGATCTGGCTACATACAGGAGGAAGTGTTTGCTCAGCTGACTCGATGCAAATTTAGACAAGAGCAGACTACGAGTGGCCAGCGGAAGTACGAATTTCCTATAGCACGTCACGTTGGGTTCATATGCACCCATTCTATCTAAATGGTCCGTGTGGCAATCGTCTGGGATACAACCATTTCCCGAAAATAAGACGCTACTAACCTGCAAGCGAGGTCACAGACACCCATACCAGCTTCGATCGCCCCGCAGCCGATCTCAGAGCCTTGATCTCTGCTGGCTATCCGAGTAGATGTTACATTTTGTAACCGTACTGCTAGAGTAAGCTTACCATCCTCAGGCGCTGCAACTTCCGCTTGGAAGAAAATACAGCAACCGGACTCTTTGAAGCTACTGCCGGACAAAATGTTGCAATCTTCTTTTCTAGATTGGAAACATGCATGATCTATTCGCCCTAGTTGGGTTGTTGTTTTTGAAGCGATGCAGACACTCCCCGAAGGGGTCGATCCGGTACGTTCTGCTAACAACAACCGTTAAGGTACTAGCCCGAACATTTCGGTAGCGATTTAATATGACCACATTGAACCTTTTAAGCCATCTACCCACCCCTTATTCTATGCGGAAATGGGGGTTGCCAGAACCTTGCCTGCTAAATATGTGTATGATACATTCATATTTGTGACAGTATTCGCCTCGCGTAGGTGAGGTTGTTAATTGGGTTGCGGAAGCTGTGAATTGTGCTTATCAACCTCTTGAATATCATATTTTCTCTCTCGAGGAAATACCACTGTTGAAGCTCGTACGGGTGGCAGCTCTTGGCAGACAAATGTCTGTCCTGGCTGGGATAAAGTAGAAGTTTGATAGAATGCTGCAATACCCGAAGTCAGATAGACCTTCAATATATGATTCAGTCAGTAGAGGCGTCCGCCGGGGGTTGGTGGTAGTGTGCTCCGTCTTCCACACCCTGGTCCGGGGTTCAAGTCCGGACAGTGCAACATAAAAATTTAGAAAAAAGTTTTTCAATAAGAAAAATTTATGGGAGTGTGAGTGGGAGTAGGAGCGCGGGAGTTGAAGTGGGAGAGGGCGGCAAGGGGTGGAGGTAGGTATGGGAGGAAGAGTGGGAGTGGGGTTTTAAGTGGGATTAAAAGGATAGAAAAACGGTAAATAAACTCGAAGAGGATAAAAAGGGAGTGATAAGAAAAGAAGGCATGACTACCTTTCAAATTGAGTCAACTAATATTCGGAAGTTTGATACGAGTTTTTGACCACCCTTAATATAAAATTCCTTGGCTAAGCCCTTGCCGTTTGCAACACATTTTCATCACATTAATATATTTTGTAAGTTTGCATGTTTTTCTTTGTTGTTGTTTTGAAGTTTCGTATGAATGTAAGTTGATCGCTCACAAATGAATTTGTTACGAAAACAAACGTCAACACGTTGGCGCCTTTTACTTTTGTCACTGTTTTTGCGCAACTAAAGTCTGTTGTTGTCGTTGTTGCGTGCGCTGATGATTGCAGCGGCAACAACGGCAGTAAGAGTAGAAGCATAGAAGTAATATCAACAACAAAATGTTGGCAACGTGTCGCCAGCCACAAATCGTTAGTCATAATGGGTTAAATGTGGTGCGGCGCATGGGGGGAAGGCTCTCAAAGTAACGAGCTTTGGCTGTGGTTGTTTTTGTTTGACTTGGTTTTCTACGACATTGCGTGTTTACATGGCAAAATCATTATTATTGTCATTTGGAAATGCGAGTAACTTTTCCAGTAGCGACGATAGGAAGGTCCATGAGGAAGGGGCTACCTAAATATGATTTTTTTCCTAAACGTGCTTTGGCTGCAGGTTTTAAATCGCACACGGTCTTTGTAAATTAATTGTATGGCATGTGGAGGCGAAAAACACTAAATAAAAATTATAATCATGCAACGCTTGTTGTTAGGTTAGCTTAAGTTGAAATGGCTGCCGCGGAGGCGCACATAGGACAGTGTTGGAAGGTCCGTTGTGATACCACTAAAAGACACCATAACTAACCTCTTCTTTTTGAACCATTTCTCGGGCCTTATAAAGGCTACCAAGTCCTTGATGTCGCACTCTACGACCTGGCGTAGTCAATGCAGAAAGGTTGCTCCCGGGAGCGCTGTCGGGTGCCTCTTAATGCGGACAGTTGCACATGCGGTGGTTCGCCGTTTCCTCCTCTTCGTCATCTTTATAACTCCTAACAAGACACTGCCCAGTTAGTACTCCTACAAGTGTGGAAATTATATCTGTAATTGTATCCCTTTTAAGATGCCATTTTGGCCAGGTTTGCTTAAATGTCCTATACACTGGTATGTCGTTGGCTTGTACTCTTTAAGGCATTAACTTGCATTTGGCAAAGGGTGCATCTTAGCGTACTTTGTCAGGAAAAAAATCTTTGTAGTGCCCTGTGTAGCAAGCTCGTCTGCAATACTTTTTATTTGATTGAGTTAGTGAGACACAAGGGATTTCATAACCGCGTGACTGTCCCTAAAAAAAAGATATATTTCTGACATAATTATCAAACAGCAGGGGGTTATATCTATCACTATAACGTATAACTTAGGTTTCCAGCGAGTCCGAAAAAAAAACAACTGGTTTTATGAGGAATATTATCTCTCCTCGGAAGAGAAGGATGTTGCCTACAGCTAGGGGGAAAGAGAATTTGACGAGTGGCGAATGGTTCTTACACTGGGAGGATATCTCTGACGGAACCTACGTTTCATCAGCCTATTATAATGAAGTCAGAATAGCGGTATGCTTGCTCAAAATAACAAACCACCGGGATACAAAACCCTCAAGTCCCTTGCTAGCAGCACATAGAGGAAAGACAAAGAAATGCTCAAAGCTACCTATAAAGCAATTGGCCAGCCGCTTGTTTTCCACGCGTCTCCAATTTCATTGCCAAGCTACACGCACTTGAGGAAAATACAGACCTGTCAAACACCGCGCCCAGAACTGCCACGGGATGTCTTTTTATGTCGCCAGAATATCATTTGCACAGTGAGGCGGAAAGATTGAACAAACAGTTTCTGTTAAATACGCAGTAACTTTGACATCTGATTGAAGAAGCATCGCCTCCCAGGGACACAAGGAGTCATCACCGCATTTATAGTTGTCAAAGTCTCATGCGATAAATGGGCGGCGGGCCCCGTTCTCAATGTCAAATACCGGGGACTCGCACTCGAGGAAAGCTGATTCCCACAGAGACACGCGTCACTCTTGCAAAACTTCGATCTGAATACTATAAAAGGTTAAACTCTTACTTATACATAATCGACTCCGGCAATCTATATCCTGCATTTACTGTGTCTCCACATGACACCAACCGTCTTTTCAATTCACTGCAATTTTCTTTGGATTTTCGTTAGAGGTTAGGTTAGGTTGAACTGGCCGGCCCATGAGGACTACGGACCCTGAATGAGTCCGTAGTGTTACCAGAACGCCGACCAAATTGAAAAACCCTATCAAAAACCAGGACCTATGTTATAAAATAACTCCGTCCTCTTGGCAAATACTAGAAGCTTCCTAGGACTTAAGCCACTTGCTGCTTCTAGATCTGACAGGTGTCTTAATAGCTGGAGTCTTAGCCTGGCCAGCGCAGGGCACGAACGTGCTCGATAGTTCCCTCCTCTAACCCGCACTTCCTACATCTGTTATCACTGACCAAGCCTAATTTAAGGCATGTGCCGCCAGAAGGCAGTGTCCAGTCAGAATACCTGTCATGAGTATACATTCCTCTCTTTTTAATGATAGAAGCAACTTTGTTAGTCTAAGGTTGTAAGACCTACACATAATCTTCGACACTTTACAGGCCCGCGCTTGAACCATCGCCTTTCCCGTTTGGTCGATCATGTTCGTTAGAGGATATCGATAACAGTTTGTGTAAGTGATCGCACCTAGCGCATGAGACGAAGCACTGTTAAAAAAAAAGAAGAAGGTGACTTGTTTCTAATTGGCGTTAGTTATCGCAAAGAAGGCACTCTACCTGGATTTGCAGGACGACCAAAATCGCTACGGCGGTTGTGCTATTTTTGTAAACAACACTGTATCCACTAGTTTTGTTTGTATTCCCAAGGCGTAATGCTGAAGTGGAGAGAAAAAAGCGGCAACCATTAGTCTCTCGCTGCAGAATCATGAAAATAAATTTATTTACTTTTTGTTGTTGTTTGTTAAGCCATCATCATCATCAGCGCAACAACAGCTATCTGAGCAATGCAACAATAACGGCGTGTGCGAACAACAGAGGTCAATTGCACCGGAAGGCATGAGTTCAACTCGCCATTACGCAGCGTTTTATATTTTTATTGTTGTGGCGTTTTATATTCATCATACTTTTTTCTTGTTTTTTCATTGCAAAACTTTGCTTTATTTTTAGCAAATTTCAATTAGAGTTCAAAGTTTATTAACGCTACAGCTAATCAACCGTTAGTTGCTACTGTAAATTTAGTATTTGAGTGTGTTGTTCTTTTATCAATTAACTGCATCTGCGTTTGCTCATCTCTTTTATATGCGAGGTTGCTCTCGCTCGTTTTCTTTTGCGTGCACATTTTATGTCTTCCATAACTTTGAAATACTTAGTAAACTGTAATTACTTGTACGAGTATTTTATTTATTATTGATATTGTTATTATTATTGTTGTTCATTTATTGAAGTTAGCTTCAGTAGATTTCTTCATTGGCTATTTAATCCGCAACGAGCTCAACTGCAACTTTGACGAACAAGTTTTTATCTACTTCATGCAATTTACTCTTTTAATTGCTTCTTATTCTTCTTCTTCTTCTTGTGCGCTTTCCTTGCTTTTATCACTTTTAGTTTCATTTGCTGCTGACCATCTCCTGGTTCATAGCTGGTTCGTCGGCTTACACTTAGCAACATTAACAATTAATTTTTATTACTTCAATGATAGCATGATGTGAAAGCTGAAAACTGTGAAACGGGAGGGGGTGAAAAACAAATTACAAATAATATTAGTATGCGTTATTGATGTCGGTTTGTTTGCCAGTTGTAATTGCAACAATTAACTGACAAGTGTACAATTGATAATATAAACAGATCGTTACGAGTGGGACAAAAAACGCAGATTGCACTCTTAAGTGGCCACCACTGCGTCGAAGCTAAAATAGCCGTCCATTAGGCGCCCACATGCTAATTAATTAACTTGAAGGCTAGAGCATAAAATTGTTTTCAATTTCTCTGCAGACACATTTTTCAATCATTTTTCATTGATGTCGCACAATAATTTAAAATTAGAAGTCTAGAGTCAATGGCTCTTTGAAAGAAGAGCGTTGAACTATTACGCGAGCAAGAGCTTGACATCTTCCTAGAGGACCAGGTTTATTGACTTCGTCGCAACTTGAGATACGGTTATTTCTAAGCATAAAAGTATACACCAAGCTACAGGAATAGCACCAGTGTCCTGGATGTAACGCGAGGATGAGCGGCGTGAGTGTGAGCAGCTTAAGATGCTGACTGATAGCAATAATGCACGAAAGTTGTATAGGCAAATCCAATGAATGACATAATATTTCAAGACTACGGCAAATTCCTGCTGGAATGATAATGGCGTTTTGGTAACCGGCGCTTAGAGGGTGCTTAAGTTATGAAGGCAACACTTCTGCTCTTTACCGGGATGGTTAACCCGTTGATACATTCCCCGATAGCGTTCCGCCACCCGACTATGGTGATGTAAGAATAGCAATACATTAGCTAAGAGTTAGTAAAATCCCAAAAATTATCTGCCTTGGGTTGTATAAATGGCGCCCGAGTATAAACCCATTTCGGTAGGTTACAATGCGAAAACAACTACAAACATCAAAAGTGAGTTATTTTCACCCAACGATGATGAAACGAGAAAAGAGAGCTACATATATCTCTGCTAGAAATAACAAAACGCCTAAAATATGCCTTGTTATGTATATATGGTGCCCGAGAAAACACCCGTATCCGCAATAACAAACAACACTATAAAGCGTATTCTACAAAAAACTAGAACATTAAGTGGACGAACTGATTGGATCTTATCAGTGCAGCTTGAGACCTGGTAAATCTGCTATCAACCCTATGCAATGAGTATTGGTACCTACGATCGCTACAACAGCAACAAAAACATAAAATAATCGAACGAACAGATTTGTTTGTTAACTTCAAAGAAGCATTTAAGAATAGCAATATGTTGTTATGCCAAAACCGCCTAGGCGGCTAAGTGCCAGCGGGTTGCTTACTCGTGAGATTCCGTTCTACTAGGATTCACAGCTAACTCGAATAATTCAGACCACGACATCCGAGTAAGCATCTCTCGGTGTGTTCACAAATTTCCCCTGACAAGGTTTGCCAGAACATCATCATCAGCCACTACTTAACTCCCACTCTTTATGCTATAAAGCAGGTCATTCACAAACGTGACCTAAATAAATGGATAAGCACCTCTCTTTCGTGTGGAAAAGCTGAAATCCCCATCGAGGAATCATGCTCTTTACAAAAAGATCATTCAAAAATGCTTGCGTTTTGAAAAGAAACGTGAACAGGCTGATTGGTCTAAGTGCATTGGGAGATAGTTGAGAGCTTCTTCCGTCTTTGACCATATTCCAAGCATTAGATACATAGTCCAACCCCAGAAATTTTTCGTAAATTCGAGCGTTTAGATGCAGAAAAGTACCAAAGATCTGTGAAGTAACTTAGGCAATAATCATGCCAACCGGCCCGGGAGATTTGCTAGGCTTAAAACAGTTAATGGCCCATGTAATTGGCTTTCTCCAAGGGGCAAATCGCCAGCATTGAAACAGGTACCTGTGCAAACGGGATATCTGGAAAATTTATGTCCATTAGAAAACTTACAATATCACACCGCTCATTGTCCAGCTGCATCCACATCTCTCAGATATCCTAATGGAGCAGGACGCCTTGGCAGAATCATCCTGAGCTTCGCGGAGTCTTTATAGCCTTTCACTTTCTGCAGAAGCTTACCTAGGAGTTGCTTGGCTCACTTAATTGTAGATTTGAAAATACCCCATCTTGTAGAGCATTCACTCTGAGCATAGTTTTCTCCGCTGTAGAGCCCCATGAAGAGCCGCTCACAGAAATTTTGAGGTCGATAAGCGTCTTTATCCATCACTGAAGTTTCCCCTGAGTTTTCAGTGGGAAGGAACAATGTAGTACTCACAAAAAAAAAAACTCATTCAACATGGTATCCACAGCTATTTGAGAAACACTGCTCTCGTCGCAGGCGTTCATACAATTCACAATCGGTTCGTTATCACATGCGTCATAACTGAATGACCGAAGAGACGAGAGGGATGTAGTGTCTTTCAAAAAAGAAAACCGTTGCACTGGCAGACAATAAAAGGCGGCGTACATGCCAGCGAGGCGATCAGTTCAATTTCAAAGCGTTCCAGGTGAATTGGCGTGAAGTTACATACATAGTTGAGATTAAAGCTAACCGCTAGTATTTGTGGATCTGTTCCGGCGCCTTTTAAGAAGTTTCTTCCTTTATAACCCAATCAGATTCGTCATGCCATAGTTGTGCTTACATATTTTTCAAGGAGATTACTCCCTCCAGTCCTTTATGGCACAATTTTTTGTGTGCTTTATAAAGTTTTTATTCATTTTTTCGTGTCGCGAAGTAATACAACGAGATGTTGAATACATAAGGCATAGACATCTAAGTAAATGGATGCATAAATATAATTTATGTTAAGCTTCTGTAATTCTTGTCTGCTGCTCCACTCCGTGAGCGCAACAGACGTCATTACAACAAATTTTATTTCTATTCCACATATTACAACTGAATTTACTACTTTAGGAGTGTCAAGTAGTAGTCAACTCTGTACATATTTTTTCATTTAATGTTTTGTGCTTCGTAGGGGTTGTAGAGAAGAGAAATGAAAATCGCACAAGTCAAAGCAGTTAGTTTTAACGAGTCTACCCGGTGGAGGGTTTTTTTTTACATACATAAGTACCTTTGAATTATGGGTTTGTACACGAGTCTGTTCAAGTTTTATTTTAAAGGAGTTATATAAAGTTTAGTTGATCGCTTTTCTAGTCTATAAATTCTACAAAAATATTAAATAATCATACTTAAGGACGAATTCAAACGAGGGTGCGCTGGAGTCGCTGAACTTGCAATGCTTCGTCCCCGATTTCAGTCCTTCTGACGCAGTAGTAATGCTAAAGTCAGATATTAAGCCATGAGTGGTTAAAATGCCTTGCTGCTCCCCATCAATGCTCCTTTTGCTAAGATATTGGTAATACAGGGAGTCTTCATTCACCGGCTTAAAGCTGCTAATCGGCAGGGATCTGTTCTAGGTTCAACGCTATGGAATGCGATGTATGATGGTGTGGTACAAATCAACCTTCCCGGAGGCACGGAAATTGTCGGCTATGCAGATGATATTGTGACGAATATTAGCATCACTAAGCTGAAACTAAATAAATAGTCACGGAACAATACAAAAACATTGAAGCGATCCACACTGGTTTGGATAAACACATCAATTATCATGTACACACGTATATAGAAGACAGTGAAGAGATACTCACGCACACACATGTAGTTATCAGCCGAAGTTAGTTGCTCACACTTTCACACGCATATATGTAGCTCAATTACCAAGCAGGCGAGCAGCAGTTTTAGAAGGCGAAACGTCTAGACTTTAATAGAAATATGCGAATGAAGCAACGGAGAGTATAAAAGCAGCGCAAGCTGAGTAAGCAGTAATCAGTTTTGATTTAAGCACGCTATTGGGTGTGAAGTATAAGTATTATTTTGAAGTACTCTCAAAGTAGTCTAATATTTTACATTTTTGAATCTTGGGGTTATTTATTCAACAGTTTAGCGATTCGAAGTCAGCAGAAGGTTTGAATAAGCGGAATTTCCCAATATTCGTTACAATATTGTAGTAGTAGCAGTGGACAAGAAACTTGATCTGCTTCAAGCATTATGTAATGACGCCGTGTGAAGAATAAAGGAATGGCTGACAAACATGGGGCTGGAGATGGCTAGCAATAAGACAGAAGTGGTTTTTGTGAGCTCAAAGCGGACTGTGGATGAGTTAGTCCTAACCATAGGAGTCTTTCATGAAATATCTAGGAGTAGGCATGGACTCAAAGCTAACGTTTAAGGAGCACTTCAGGGTGTGGGGTGAAAGTTTCGAGAGTTAGTGGAGCCCTAACGCGAAAAATGCCCAACGTCGGCGGCCCAGGCGAAGCTACCCGTCAGCTATTGTCCAACGTCCAACTCGATAATATTATATGCAGCACCGGTATGGCACGGAATTAAAATCGTACACCAAAAAGATATACTATCAGCCTACCATATTATTGCTATACGAATAGCATGTGCCTATCGGACGGTGTCCGACAACGCGATCCCAGTAGATCTATTTTCAGGGGAAATGGCCGATCTGTATGGCATTGACATCAGCCGACCATCTGAAGATGCTAAGAAAAGCACAAGGTCACGAACATTAGTTAGGTGGCAAGAACAATGGGAAGAATCGAGAAAAGGGCGCTAGACCTTCATGCTAGTTCGGAATATAGCGGAATGGTACAAGCGAAAATACGGCGAACTAATTTACCACCTCACACAGATATTAAGCGGGCACGGCGGCTTCAAGGAATATCTACATAAGCGTGGGATAGAGGAGGATCCTTTTTTTCCATACTGTCCCTCTGAATTGGAAAGCGCAGAACACGTAATATTTCACTGCCATCGTTTTCACGACGAAAGACTCTCTGTACACAGAGTTTTTGGACAGGAACCTTCCATTAGGAATTAAGCTCCCCGGATGTGCAGACAAATAGATTGTTGGACTGCTGTGAGGAAGATGGCCTTAATAGTTTGAGGCATGCTGAAAGGTAGCGCAGAGAAATGCTGATGCGAAGTAGTGGCGACTAAATCGCCTTTCCAGAATTCTTTGATAATGTAAAATTTAAGCTTTTATTACGCCCACTCTGAAGGAGTTTCTCCATTTAGCTCGATGATGGGGCGGATTCACATAAATATCTTTATTTTTAAGAAAACACAGAAACAAATGAAGATTTCGGCATCAAAAAACTCCTCTAATGGCTATTGTCATTCGCAGTCGGCATAAAACATGTGAGACCTCCCGCCAATTTTTTACAAAAATAGAAGCTCGGCCTTACTCTCTTCAGAGGTACATATATCTCCCCTTTGTACTTATATATATGTAAGGTGGGTTTCGTCGAAGGCTGGTGTGGCACTCAGTAAATCCAGATTTGAGAAGGCACATATTTCCTTTCTAAATGAATGCACGTTACTTTGTTGTTGATATTTGGTTCAGATATTTTTTCTAGTTGTGATATTGAAGGGGAACTGCAACCAACCGCTGATCGATGGAAGGGATGACAGGTGTAGGGTCGATGGACAGCGTCCGGTTGTCCGTGGAATCTGTGGACAGGCGACGGAATATGAGTGAACGAGTGACAACTTACAGTTGTTGGTGGAATCAGTGAACGGCGATTGGGCTTTGGTGAGCGGTGTATCTGTTGACGGTGACGGGGCTTGTAGGAGACTAGTCCCTTAGGGGGTGGTTACGATGGCTGGACAGGCAGTTGGTTGCGGCGATGACGATCGGTGGAACAGGTTGTTGTTGTTGTAGCGATAAGGACGCTCCCCGAGTACCAATTTAAATTTTCATCATGCCACTATTTAATGATGAAAGTCACCGGTGCACCGTGACTGCCTCAGAGGTGTCTAACGTTGCATCGATCTTTGCCAGTTCATTCGCTTGGTCATTGTCATCAATGTTCCAGTGTTCGGGTACCCACCTGAGTGTGATAGATACAAGGTTTGCTGCTTCACGTAGCGCCCTCCTACAGTTATCGATAGACTTAGTGGACGGTTATGGGGAACCTAGCGTTTTGAGCGCTGCCTTCTTATAGGATTTTCTTATAGGAAAATACAGGTCCTCTATATACCTAATATCTCTGCTTGGAATATACTAGCTGTGCTCGGAAGACGGATGGCTATTACGACTTTCAGATGTTCGGAGAAAACCCCCGCACCAACATTGCAGACCATTTTGGACCCGTCAGTGTAGGTAAACTGACCAATTCATTTTTAAGGGAAACCTCACAATGTAACTCTTGTTAAAGTTTAATGTGGGTGATAGGTAATCTGTTGTCGCATCCATTGTGAAGCATTCCTAGCATATCGCTGTGACCATGCAGCTTTTCGTTCCAGCTTCTAGACTACCTAAGTGTGGTGCGCTTTTAGCTGCCAGGCGTGTGTGGAGGTCTAAAGGTAGCTGGTTAAGAATACAATTTACCGCCTCCGCTGGACTTGATCTAAGACCACCTGTTACCCCTGCGTATGCTGTCCACTGTATCTTGTTTAGTTTCTTAATGTTTTATTGCATGCCCGTGCTGACCACCACACTGACGCTCCTTACTCTAGGATGGGTGTTATAACCGCTGTGTAAAGCCAAATCATAAGCTTTAACCCCAGTTCCTGGCAATTATTCTCTTACACGAGTAGTACGCAATGCATGCCTTCGCTATTCTTCTATCAATATTGGCTTTCCAGTGTAGCTTGCTCCATTTCGACGCCAAAGCACTTGACTCTCGTGGGAGTGTTAAGTGCCATTCATTCGAAATTGAGGTATTTTGATTCTGTTACTGAAGAGTATTATTTCTGTCTTGCTCGGGTTGATATTATAACCGCTCGTTGCAGCCCAGATGGCCAACCTGTTTAACACACCCTTTAGGATTTCCTTTAACGTTGAGGGAGAAGACCTGAAACTGCGATTACTACGTCGTCTGCATATGCCACTACCTTTACTCCATTCCTACCGAGTAGTGATGAGAGAAACCCACTTAAGCAATTTGAAAAATATGAAATAGTTAATGCATTTAAATGGCGCCCAAGCAGGAAGCCGTTTCTATAGATTATTGTGCGAAAATAAAAACCAGCATCAATACACTGCAAAGGCGAGTTTCTCGAGTACATTTTTCAACTGAGAGGCTAATCGATTTCGCAGCACGCTGGGCTTCTATTGACGTGGAGATTTTCTCTTATAGCGCTATTCAACTAAGGTAGGTTTCACTGAGCTCGAATTTGTTAAACACACAGCAAAAACAAAACATACTTATTATGAAAAAGCAAAAAAAAAAAAATAAAGAAGTCTTTGAGTTTCGATTGTTGAAGCCTTCCGAAATTTTGGTTTATTTGGCCTCATTGTTTATTGTCTAACCACTTGATACGTTGTACAGTGATTGTACGCTTATTAAGTTATGGCTACAACACATGTGAGCACACGTATGTTCGCACACACTCGCACGCACAAATGTTTTAAAAGGTAAACAGCCTAAAACTGTGCTTCTCAAACAATTTGCTTTTGCAACATTTTACTTATTATTAAAATGGCTTTGCTATGAGTTCCCTTGAAATTTATTCCAGCGAAATTAGTCTAATTGCCTGGCACCTGTCATTCACAAATACATATAAGCTATGTACAAACACTAATGCGCATACTGTCACACAAAGAAAAGCTCAAAACCATATATGTACATACACACATATGTACATATATTGTTTTTTGAAACATTGCCGTCAACCCTTTTTAACAGCTTTGCCACAAAATTGTTATAGAAATATATATACTGTTTATGTGTGAGTTTGTGTGTACATTCGACTGGGTTCGTCCCCATACAAAAAGAAAAAGTTGCCAATGTCCGCCCCTAAATTTAAAGATTATGTTGAGAGGGTTTCGGAAAAAATTGTTTTTATTTTTTTTTTATCCTTCGAAATACAGCCAAAAAGGTTTTTTTCGTTGTAACTTGGCTATTTGACGTCCGATTTTTAAAATTTATATGTCATTATTGTGGCCTTGAGAAGCTTCACATTTCCGTTTAATATCCTTTTAAGCTATGAAGTTGTTTTCAGATGATTAGGTCAGCTAACAAAGTTGTACCCCTCGAAGTTAGCCTCCAAAAAATAGATATCGGCTTTCGAAGTTCGGAATTCTACATTTCGAAATTTTTTTTTTTTTTGTTAACGCGTTCATCAAATTGGAAAAGTAAAAATGTGGTCGTGGTTCGCTCTTTTCCCTTATTTGAAGGGCATAATCCTTTTTTTGAGAAATTTAGTATAACAGCTGTTATACGAGGTGAAAAGTCAGAAGTCAGAGTCTGACTGTAGCCAGAATATATATTTTTTATAAGCTTTTATTTAGTTTCACTTTTGTTGTCTGTAATGGAATCTTGCAAGTTAAATTTGATACACTTCCCGGTGTCCGATTGAGCTGAAATTTTGCACACATGTATAACTCCGATGACAATGCAATATTACTTTGTTAGAATTCGATAAATTAATCGATAACACAGTTATCGGTAAAGATTTGTATTTACTTTGGCATAACAGCCTAAGTTCCATACAAACCCGCCGGTACCTATCCGTGGATTGTGATATTTGGACGTGGGGAATCACGCGTGTCACGCGTGGTGAATCTCAACGCTTGCGAAAAGCGGAGACACAACCCTCTGTTGTATTTCTGTGTATAACCAACATAGCTGAATTTTAAGGCTGTTTAACTCTGTAATCTTTTCTGTAATTTAATTTGCTTTTGGAAAAATTACGTATTTGAAAAAAACTGGCAGAAAAATATTGGCATAACAGCTTAAGTTAAATCAAGAATGGAAAAACTTGGAAAATTTGAGCAGATATGGCAATTACGCGTGCCCGTTGAACGAAATATTGACAATCTATTGATAATCGCTAGAAAATTAGCGACATTCCATCAACTTAGCAGCACTTTAGCAATACTACTGTTATTATTTGGCCGCTCAAACACACCCATATTAATTGTGCATTAAATTTAAAATATACAACTCAAAAGCTGAACTACCAGCGCTACCGCCATCAGCTCAGTGTCATCATTGCCAGTAGCGCCAATAACACCAAACTCGTGCCTGACACACAAAAGTCGTTTCACTCAATAGCGCAAGCGAAATGTACTACGCACTCACTACTAAGTAACGTCAAATATTCGATTGGAGTCATTTCGTCAATGAGCTACCATTGAGCTGGCACCGCATTGGCGCTGGCGCCATGCAATTTACATCACTAAAATTGCACGAATGTCCAGGCTCATGACTGTTAATCCAGATGGTGAAAACGAAGACTCAAAGGAATGCAACCTTGCAAACAACAGCCGTCATTTTCAAAGTGTAAAATTTCTGTGATACAAGGAACGCTAACGCCGTTAGGCTGTTATCGGTAAGTGTTGCATACTTTTCTGCGCACTTGATTTTGTTTTACAGATTTTTGGCGATGGAATTTGAGCTAAGCGAAAGTAGAATTTTATTTTAAAACAGATTTAACCCACAGATGAGAGATCTGCAATAAGTAGTTGTAAACTGAACGCGGCATAGGCAAAGTTAAGTTATTTAACACTGTTTGACATAATTTTATATGTACTCTCTGTCAAAAATGCTTCAAGTAACTTAGTCACATTTTATTTCGATTATGAATATACACCAATATATTCGGATTATGATATAATAAAATTAAAGAAAAAAATAAAATTAAAGAAAAAAAACTTTTTTAAAAATAAGCTTTTGTTATTGGCTAATAAAATTAACTAAAAAGTAAGTTGATGCATTAAAAGAAATGGATAGAATGAGAAACGTTACAAATAACTAAGTAAAGATTACGTAACTAATTTAAACAATATTTTACCCTACTAAAAATTTAAAAAAATTCCTTTTTAAATTAAATTTAAGAAAAAGGCTTTTCTAAGAACAAGCTTCTATTACTTGTTAATAAAACGAACTAAAAAGTAAAAAATAAAATTAAAGAAAAAAACTTTTTTAAAAATAAGCTTTTATTATTGGTTAATAAAATTAACTAAAAAGTAAACAATAAATTGACTCTAAAGAAATATAACACTTTATAAGTTCATTGTAAGCTTTAACGATAATTAAGCTTTTTCGTCTGCGACAAAAGAATTCTATATTGTACATAATTATATATTTTTAACATTACAACTTTACACCTAAATTATTAAACCTTACAGTTTATATCACAGTCCTAATTGTTCTAATAAAAGCGTGTTACATTGCGATAGCAAGAAAAGGAGATCCTAAATGTTCTTAATTATACCATCAAAATTCAACACGTTTTTTATTAGAACATTTAGAAATGTGATATAAACTGTAAGGTTTAATAATTAAGGTGTAAAGTTTTAATGTTAAAAATATATATTTATGTACAATATAGAATTCTTTTGTCGCAGACGAAAAAGCCTAATTATCGTTAAAGCTTACAATGAACTTATAAAGTGTTATATTTCTTTAGAGTCAATTTATTGTTTACTTTTTAGTTAATTTTATTAACCAATAATAAAAGCTTATTTTTAAAAAAGTTTTTTTTTCTTTAATTTTTTTTTTAAACTGTTATCGCCAACGTTTTTAGCGGACATCTTTGGGTCGGGTATACATTTTAAAACTTCTTTTAGTATGTCATGAAAAAAAACTTTAAAAATCAAAGTAGAAAAAAAGTCAAAAAAATTAAATTCGCAGGCTCGAAAATTATTTTTTTTGGGTATGCGTAGTGGAACTTTTTTCCTGAGCCCAAATCCTATCGAAAAATCAATGTCGCGATATCGGTTAACTTTCGTCCACACAAATCGACCCACCCTAATATACATACATATATATTTATTACCCACCTGAAGGCCTTCAATAGATAGCTAGCTACAAATGCAGTAAACCTGCAAGCAATACCAATTTATTTTGCATACATTTTGGCGCATCACAGTTTGTTGGTCACCAACACACATACATACATGTCATGCCGTTAATGTAGAGCTGCAAAAGTATCGATATAAATATCGATACATCGAGTACTAGGTTCATGGTGCGATTATCGATGTTTTCTTCTAAATATCGAGTACTGTATTCCCATTTCTTATTTCTTTTTCTAGCGGCAGAATTACCAGCGTCTAAAACTTTGGTAAGAAAAATAAAACATGAATAAATAAAATTACCCACATTATGTCAGATTTGTGTTTATTTTAGATGAATACCTAACATTTCATTTCATTTCATTTCATTTATTGCAAAAAGAGTATTAGTACAATAAGATCTAGGATCTTTTATAGTATAACAAAAAGATAAATTGCAATGATAAAAAACAAACGTAATAACAGAGGGTTATGTAAATAAAATAAAAATAGAGAAATAAATTAAAAAAGTATTTAAAATAAACAAATAATTAAATTCAATAACAAAACATGGTTTACACTCATACATATTGATGGCGAAAACTCAAGAAGTATAATGGTTTCAACTAAAGTGAGCATAAAGAACATTTTTAAAGTTGCTTTTATTTACACTACTACGAATGGATACTGGAATAGAGTTCCATAGGTGAATAGCATTGAGAAAGAATAGCCGTCCAGATGTTAGATAGTTATAAGTTGGTACTATTAGGTCGTTGATTCGAGCAGACCTGGGGAAAATTAGCTTATCATATAGGTAACTAGGCTCCTTATACATGATAATTTGACAAAGGAAAATGCTGTTTCTAGCTTTCAGATATTTGGAGATTTCACAGCCCAGTAGACGCGCTCTCCAGCTGAATATATGATCAAATCTAGCTAAGCCGAATACATAACGTGTAACATGATTAAATGCTACATCAATTTTATGAGCAGACTGGGAGCTCAGTTTACTGTACACTAGCTCATAGTAGCAAATGATCGGCATAATTAATTGAATTGCAAGTTTTCTTCTAACATTGACAGGAGTATAAATAGCAGACATTGTTAAGTTTATTAAGATATTGTATACTTTCCTAACCACCGAATTTACATGATCATAACAGGTCAGCGTCGTGTTAACAAGTTGGTGGCTTTGAATATTGGAAACTTCTTACAAAAGTTCAATGTGAATGCTACCTTATTTTTTTCATATTATACTAGCAGACCCGTCAGACGTTGTTCTGCCCTAAATTTGGTCTATCTACATAAATTTTAATAAGCCTTTTCCGTCTAACTCTGCCTCCCCCCCCTCACTTTTTCTTAATCATTTTATTCACTTCTCCCTCCGTCTTTTCGCTTCATCTATCTCTATCTTCGTCTCACTCTATCTCTTTCTCAGTCTCCTTCTCTTTCCATCTTTTCTCTTCTCGCCAGTTTTTCCCATTCTTGTTCATCCCTTATTGCCAGGCAAATCGAATAGGACGTATGTAAATAGTTATCTGGGTATTATTAATTCATGTTTTTATTTCGGCTTCGCATGCATATTTGTCAGTTTTGCCAGGTTGATGCGACTAAATCGAATATCACAATGAAAAGTACTTTAAAGCTCTCAACAGCAGCTTCCGTTTGATATCCCTATTACACACACATTCTAGGGTTATCTTACCCTGTACTAAAGCACTCATCAACAGCTTTCATTTGTTATCCATGTTCTATAAACATATTCTAGGGGTACCCGCGTCCACGTTTTCGCTTATATCTCGAGACCCTAGTTACCCGCGGGTACGAAAAATACCCCGTATAAAAGTACTCATAAACAACTTCCATTTGATACCCATATTGTACAAACATATGCCAGGATTACCCAGGTTCACCATTTAATCTCAAGACCCTAGCCAGAACGGGATACAAATTATCCTATGTCTTTCTCCTGTTTCTAAGCTACCCCTCCACCAATTTTCAGCCAAATATGTTCATCCGTTCCTTCCTCTTCAATCACTCCTTATCTATTAAAAAAAGCGCATCAAAATCCGTTGCGTATTTTTAAAGGTTTAAGCGGCCACCGTGGTGTGATGGTAGCGTGCTCCGCCTATCACACCGTATGCCCTGGGTTCAACGCCGGGGCAAAGCAACATCAAAATTTTAGAAATAAGGTTTTTCAATTAGAAGAAAATTTTTCTAAGCGGGGTCGCCCCTCGGCAGTGACTGGCAAGCGCTCCGAGTGTATTTCTGCCATGAAAAGCTCTCAGTGAAAACTCATCTGCCTTGCAGATGCCGTTCGGAGTCGGCATAAAACATGTAGGTCCCGTCCGGCCAATTTGTAGCGAAAATCAAGAGGAACACGACGCAAATTGGAAGAGAAGCTCGGTCTTAGATCTCTTCGGAGGTTATCGCGCCTTACATTTATTTTTATTAAGCATTCAAAGGGACATAGGGACAGAAAAAGTGACTTTGTTTTATACTATGTAGTGGTGTACATCCATACATACGCCCGAAGTTAAATAACACAGCAAATGTCATATATGTATGTATGTGTCGCATCATGCCTCACTCAAAAGCAATTAGCGCGCACAGTTCACAGCGAACAACCACACAAACACATTTTTGGTAAAAATGTTACTTTTGTTTAAACAATTTGGCTGATATAAGAATCAAGTATTTTTTTTGATGCAGATCGAAGGCAAATATTTCAAAGTTTTACTGAAAAGTAGAATTTTTTAAATCCATCCATCCGTTTATGAGTTATAGCTGTGTAAACAAAAATTTTATGATTTTTTACTACATTTTGGTAATTTTCCACGCCCCTATAATATATATCTTCAAATTATTTTAACTGTACCATCTCACGTAGCTAGTCATTCAAGTGCAAAAAACCGTTTTAAAATCGGAGCATTCTGTGTGAAGTTATGTGCATACATGGCATTTAGCGACTTTATTTTATAAGATTTATAGATACACATATATGTATACATGTATTCGTATATGTAGATATATACGAAACAGAAGACATCATTGAGTTGAAAGACGAAAATTGTGTTGCCAAAAAGCTACGAAATATAAAGTCTTGATTTGGATCCATTTTGACAAAATCAGTAATACTTTTGCACTATGCCACTATTGCAAAAAATTTTATAAAACTAGTGGTAATACGTCCAATTTGTTTCACCATCTAGAACGATCGCATACAAATGCAAATTTAGATTCACATAGCTCGCCAAATAAGATTGATTTTTATATGAAAAAAAAAACATATGAAGATCCATCATCACGTAAAAAGGCTTTTGACAGCACCCTACTAGGGTTTAGTCACCACAGACGTTCCACCTTTTCCTATAGTGTATGACAAAGGGTGTTGTAACTTTGTATATACCCTCGTTGCGCTGTATAAGCTACCATCGCGGGCAACTTTGCAGAATTTGTTTTATGATCGTTTCGAAGTTATGAAGAAAATATTACATAATATACATGTACATATAGTATTTACATAAATGTCTGATATATACCTGATATTGCTTTTAAAATTAGTAAGCGATTTTCACTATAAAAAAAAATTCGATATATACATCGCGATATATCGATACCTTCCCTCTTAAATATCGAAAATATCGAGTAAGCCGAATATCGATACTTTTGCAGCTCTACGTTAATGTACTTGCAGCTATCTGTGTATTGCTTATTGCAATAAAACATGAATATCTGTGTTTTGGCATTGTAAAACACGAAAAGTCGAATAATCTAAATGCTACGTAGTGTGAAGGAAATGATAGGTATGTATGTATGTATGTTTGCCATGAAACAAGCGTTAAAGTTCATAAAAGCATAAATACATATAAGCATGTTGTGTAGCATGCCTTTAGGCGCTCAAGAATATTTGTGTTTTAAAGCTTTATATAACACATTTGTTGTTGGTTTTAAAGCGGCTACAATTTTTAGTAGATATGTAGCAACATTTAATTCAATGACAAAACTCATTAAGAAATCATGCTGCCTAAATGTATCTTTCATCGCTTAATTTGTAGTGGTTGCAGGCGTTTGAAGCGCACCTGATTTTTGATTCATATGCATAAAGCGTTGTTGAAGTTAAGCTAAAGTGTATATTTAAGTTCTGGAAAAGCGTAAAATATTATGAGTTTTTATGAGTCAAATTGTTGTAATTAACGTGGCATATCGAACTCTGTAAAGTTTTTCGATACTAAAATGGCACATCAGATCTTGAAAATTGTTCGAAATTGAGTGAAGTTGTCAATTACCTCTATAGTTTTAAAACATTTCCCTAAGGTTGCTTTTTTCGAAAATATACAAAAATTACATTTTCTACTATAAACAAAAACTTGAGCTTTAAGCTTAAATGAGTAAAAAAAATGTAGCGCCTAAAAGTATGTGTAAATTTTATTTTTCTTGAAAATCTTTACACTCGTTAGTCGAAATTGAAAGCATTGCTTCATGTAATTCCATAATTAAATTATATGAAATGTATGCACTCGATGTCTATGTATGCATTAACATAAAGTCCTCCACTTCCAAGTCGGCCAGCCAAGCCAGCCTTGGGGAAAACATGTCATAGTCTCTCTCTTCATCTATGTTTGTATGCACTTACAAGTAGCAACGTTTGCACTGTTATGCGCATAAATATATTGCATATTTTATGTATACATGAATGCAGTACACTGAAGATAAAACATAATGCAGGTAATTAGCGCCGAAATAAAAAAGATGGTAAAATCAACCGAATGACGGATCAATTTTAATCCATCTGCTGAATCAACTGCGTACAAATTGATTCTTCATTGACCATACACATATAAACAATAGCCGTGTTTTTTATACACGCGTATACGTTTACGCTTAAACTTTATATGGACTGCTAAGCGTCAAACTTTAAATACACTTCTGAAATTGTTGCGCATAAAATGAGTACTACTAATTTTTAATACGCATTATACTCAGATGTAACTGAAATATGTGCCTATGTTTCACCTCAACACTAATTCTATTCAACTCTAAAAAGGGTGTGTATCCACAATTCATAGCAACTGATTCAGCTATATGTTATACATAGACTTACAACAGAGGGTTGTGTCTCCGCTTTTCGGTGCACCCCGTGCTGTAGCTAGAGCTAGTTGTTTAGGCACTGCCGCTAGATGAGTCTCCTAAGCATTATCTGAGCGAGGATAGTCGTTTTTTTTACGCGCAAACGTAAACGTATACGCGTGTAAAAAAAAAAACACCGCTAATAGCACTGTTAACTTGGCAGTTATTGCTGTCACCCTAAGAATACCAATGACAGCTGTTAAAACAACAGATTTTTGTCATCATTCGAATAACAGTGAGCATTTGAATAAAAACAAATTCATTACCGCCGTGAGCATAAGTTTGTCTTTTAAAATTAGGTGATGTATTTGCTTAAAATTGACAGTTGTTCCATTTTGAAATGCATTGGTCTCGTTCGTGATCACAAAACGTATAAAAAATGTTCTTTGTCTGATTGGAACCTTTCGAGGCTAATTCTTGAGATGCGGATTCGCTCCTGCTCCTGCCCGTCAACTATCATTCTCGGTACCAAACGCGTGGAGCCCTTTCTCACGTGCAATTTGCTCGCAGATCTTCTTTGAATACTGCCCCTTGAGATCCCTGTGATTTCTAGCAACAAGCTTGATAGACACACCCCGATCAATACGCTAATACACCTTTTACATTTTCACGGCATCTTCACTAAGATGGGCATCCTTGTCGTTTTCGTCTTATATAAAACAGGGAGGTAAAGAGTCCCTCAATATTTTATATAACAAAGAAAAGACAAGAAAAATAAGGAAAGAAAAGAAAAGATACAGATAACACAAGCCGATAACTCTGCGATAATAAGTTTAAAAAAAAAAACTGATAAATCAACCAATAACAAAATGCTAACTCGCTGATAATAAGCCGATAACAAATCAATAACTCGTCGAGAACAATTCGTTAATTCGTCGATATTGGTTGTTATCGATAATACGTCTGTAGTTTTAGCTCGTTAACTCGTATTCATAAATTAATTGTTCGAAAAAATGCCCCGAAATAAACTTAAAACAATCCCGGAATGATTCTAACATTGTAACGACAAATTCTCGAGATGATCCCCAAAAAGTCCAGAAATGATCTCAGAATGGTCCTAAAATAGTTTCTGCATGATTCCAAAAATATATAATCGGCACGCAGTATAATTTTTTTGGTTTAAACTTTGAGGAAAAGCAATTTTTTGCAGACGCTGATAATAACACAATATTAAGTTTACATTATGTTAGTTCTAGAAAAGCAGACGAAAGAACTACCATTGCCGACCGCTCGGTTGCAAAATAACAATTTCATAAAAACCATTGCGAGTAAGAAAACTTTTCAAAATAAAAATGTATCACTGTGAAAGACCGTAAACATTCATAATTCACTGAGAAAGCTTTTTTGTCTTTGGAAATCGGTTGATATCCATGAAAACCCGAATTGCTTCTTTTTAATATTCGGCCGTTAAACTTCTCGGAACCCATCCCTTCTTATTCGGCTCGTCTTATGCTCTTCACGTATGACATTATTAATGGGTCCATTGACTGTCCATATCTGTTGGGAAAGATTCATTTTAATGTCCGCAACGCACTCTCCGGAATTTTTATCCTTTCTATAGTGATAACTTGAGAACCAACTATGCAAATAATGCCCCTATAAATCGCGCTATGCGTGAGTTCAACTCCCTGAGTAGCACAGTTGCTTTGGACTTGTCGCTCACTAGAGCTAATTATACTCAGCTGAGCAGAGCTCACAGAGTATATTAATTTTGTTCGCATAACGGTACCCCGTAACGGCATAAACTAATCGAGATAGATATAGACTTCTATATATCAAAATGATCTGGGTGAAAAAAGAAATCCATTTAGCCATGTCCGTTCGTCCGTCCGTCCGTGAACACGAAACTTGAGTAAATTTTGAGGTATCATGATGAAATTTGGTATGTAGGTTCGTGGGCACTCATCTCAGATCGCTATTTAAAATGAACGAAATCGGGCTATAACCACGCCCACTTTTTCGATACCGAAAATTTCGAAAAACCAAAAGTGCGATAAAATGCGATGAAACTTGGTAGGTGGGTTGAGCTTATGACGCAGAATAGAAAATTTGTAAAATTTTGGACAATGGGCGTGGCACCGCCCACTTTTGTGCAACAAAATACAAAAATAAAAGAAAATTTCAAAATGGGCGTGGCGCCGCCCTTTTTCATTTAATTTATCTAGAATACTTTTAATGCCATAAGTCGAACAAAAATTTACTAATCCATGTGAAATTTGGTAAGGGCATTGCTTCTCTGATGATAACTGTGTTCTGTGAAAATGGCCGAAATCGGTTGAAGCCACGCCCAGTTTTTATACACAGTCGACCGTCTGTCCTTCCGCTCGGCCGTTAACACTATAACTTGAACAAAAATCGATATATCTTTTCTAAACTTAGTTCTCGTACTTATCAACTCACTTTATCTTGGTATTAAAAATGGGCGAAATCCGACTATGACCACGCCCGCTTTTTCGATATCGAAAATTTCGAAAAATGAAAAAAATGCCATAATTCTATACTAAATACGATAGGAGGGATGAAACATGTTGATTGGATTGATTTTTTGACGCAAAGTATACATAACTTTAGAAAAAACTTTGTAAAATGGGTGTGACACCTACCATATTAAGTAGGGCGAAATCAAAAGCCCTTGGAATCATGGCAGGAATACTGTTTGTGGTATTACATCTATAAATAAATTAGCGGTACCCGACAGATGATGTTCTGGGTCAGCCTGGTCTACATTTTGGTCGATATCTCGAAAACGTCTTCACATATACGACTAGGGTCACTCCCTTTTAAAACCCCATTAATACCTTGAATTTGATACCCTATCGTACAAACACATTTTAGAGTCACCCCTGGTCCACCTTTATGGCGATATCTCGTAAAAGCGTCCACCTATAGAACTAAGGCCCACTCCCTTTTAAAATACTCATTATCACCTTTCATTTGATACCCTTATCGTACAAACACATTCTAGAGGCACTCCTGG
Organism: Eurosta solidaginis; assembly: GCF_040869045.1. NCBI lineage: Eukaryota > Metazoa > Arthropoda > Insecta > Diptera > Tephritidae > Eurosta > Eurosta solidaginis. Next base: position 239,901,105 of record NC_090322.1, read on the forward strand.
CCCACATTTATGCCAATATCTCGAAAAGGCGTCCACCTATAGAACTAAGGCTCACTCCCTTTTAAGATACTCATTAGCACCTTTCATTTGATACCCATATCGTACAAACACATCCTAGAGTCACCCTAGGTTCATTTTCCTACATGACGATTTTCCATTATTTTGTCTCCAAAGCTCTCGGCTGAGTATGTAATGTTCGGTTACACCCGAACTTAGCCTTCCTTACTTGTTTTTTGATAATAATGTATTCATTTCTATAAGTAGTTGTATTCATGCGGAACCATAAGTAGATTTTTCTTAATATTTTAAGTAAATTTTATAATTTAGTCTGTAAGGATTGTAATCCAAAGGCTTAAACAATAAACAAATATTTTTGTGCATTTTTTTAACAACACTGTATACATATAAATGTAAAAAAAGCAATAACAACACACTTGTGCGCTTATGTTATTTGCATAAATCGTGGCACATATTATTGTTGCTAAGTTTATTGCAATTCTGCATATCTAAGTACATAAGAGTACCGGCTGGTGACAAGGGTCACCAAATGCTGTACAAGTGCTGATGCCATTGGCGTTGGCAAATGTACAGAAAACTTTAAGAGTGCATAGTAGATACAGAAGCATAATATGGAAAAGTAAAGCATAATTATGGAAAGGTTGAAAATGCATTAAACTGTCTCTTAAAACTATTCTTGAACTAGATATGATATACATCCAAAATTCGAAACCATTTAAAGCAGTATCACAAATTTGCATATGCTCACAGTACAAAATTTTCTAATGGTATATGTGGTGTTTCTTCATTCTGAGCAGAAAACATCAAAAGCCTAAAATTATTGTGGTACACTATCTTCTTTAAACCTCCTACCACGCCCAAGTGAGAGCTCCAACGATTCCCTATTGTTGAACCGAAGGCCCCCTCGTCTGAGAGTAAACAAAAATACTTACCCCCAAAGAACCAATTCAACTTACTTTTCCAACATGCGACACAGTACACTTGTTCTTTAGAAGAATAAGAAAAAAATTACAGAAATGCAAAACCTCGGTAAAATGCAAAAAAAAAAAAAACAAGTAAGGACGGGACTGTCTTCGGCTGTGCCGAAGACTTCATACCTTTCATGAATGGGGCTGAACAATAATCTTATCCCGTTCGTAATCTCCGAATAATCGGATGTATAAGATAAGAAATATATAGTGACGAGATCTACTAGGTAGGTACTTTGTGTGAGGATGCAAAGTTTCAGGTTTTTTGTGGTCTGCGTTAAAAACTATGACTACGAATCACGTATTTCAACAATATACGACGTAAACGTAACTATTTGATGAATTTTGAAGCTTCTAGCCGTAAAAAAGGGGCAAAAATTACAGTTTATATGGGGTATATAATATATATACCACCGATCTCTATGATTTTTTCAGACAACAATACATGCTATATACGTAAGCATTTTGTGAAATTTGAAGCTTCTAGCTGTTAAAATGGGGAAGAAGTTGCGCATAGTTTCTTATCTGAACAATCGGTTGAATGAGATTATATATACCACCGGTCTCTATGATTTTTTCAGACAACAATATATGCTATATGCGTAAGCATTTGGTGAAATTTGAAGCTTCTAGCTGTTAAAACGGGGCAGAAATTGCACAAAATTTCTTATCTGAACAATCGGTTGTATGAGATATATACTATGTATACCACCGATCTCAATGATTTTTTCAGACGTCAATATATGCTATATACGAAAGTATATGGTGAAGTTTGAAGCTTCAATCTGTTAAATTGAGTAAGATATTTCAAAAATCCTCTTTTTCTGTAAAATCGGTTGTATGGAGGATATATGCTATAGTGGTCCGATCCGGCCGGTTCCGACAAATGTCTAATCGGACACCCAAATACACCCGCTCACCAAATTTTATCAAGATATCTCAACAATTGAGGGACTAGTTTGCATACAAACAGACAGACGGACATGGCTAAATCAACTCAGCTCTTCAACCTGATTATTTCGGTATACTTAATGGTGGGTCTATCTATTTTCCTTTAAGGACTTACAATTTTGGGTTTCGTGACGAAATTAATATACCATTCCATTTTCATGAAAGGTATAAAAACGTACATATTAATGCTAAGAGAATATGCCAGTAAAACGTAACGAGTAAATCTAGCAAAGGGTTAGACCACTCGAGGTACGTACTCGTATTGTTTGAATGGATGTGGCACACCTGCGCGACGCCATCAAGTACGTGATGATGGATAAGGAGCATTGAAACAAATTAAGAGAAAAATTACAGTTATGTAAAATATTTTTATTTATGTTGCCACAGAGATTAAAAGTTTCAAAAGGACGAGTTACACTAGTCAACAAGAGAAATTACTTGAAGTCTAACTATTTAATTTCGATGTATTATGGCCCGCTAAGTACAAAAACACCCATAATTTAAAATTCTATGGATACGATTTTTTTTCTTTTTCTAAAATCTCGAATTTTCACAGAGGTCTTTCCATTTATTTTATCTCATCTTGGAATTACTTATCTAAATTCGTTGAGAGAAACACCAGTGGATTCACCGCAAAATTTTCTTCAAGTCTTGATAAGAACATTTTTTTATATGGTCGACGGTTGTGGAGTTGTTCATATAAAAATGTAAAAACAAATTTTTTTTTTTTTCAAAATCGAACATTTTTTTATTTTTCAAAAATTCATAAAAAACCGAAGGTTTTAAAAACTTACCATTTTCATTCCACGGTCTTAAAACTGTAAACATTATAAATAATTGAAACCTTATCTCGTGAAAATACATAAATAAATGTTGGTTTTATTGACAATAACGTGAAAATACCCAATTTAGCGAAAATTTTGCATATCAAACCTATTATTGTTTTTGACAAACAAATTATTTAGGTATGATATTTTGCGCAACTTTGTCTTTTTAAAGCTTTCTACGGGCATCGCCAGAAATGAGAAAACTACATAATGACACTCAAGAAATTTTTCCCCGTCAATTTTTCTTAAGGCAAAACGCAGATCATAAGAAAAAATGCCTCATACTGTATGGAAAATTTAAGTTGCCAACGCGGGTTTTCGTAAGAAAGAAGTATGGTCATATATATTTGTTATCAAATATATACAACTTTTTCCTTGAGGTATTTCTTGCGATTTTCTTAGAATGCTTAAATCATAACAAAAAAATTAAATTATCACTCCGTTATAGAAACTGTTATACCTACCTACTGAACATCCCAGCCTGCACAGGCAATTTCCCATAGCATATGAAGTTTTTTTGAAAACCCCTTTTTTCAAACCCTTTGCAGGTAGTGGTTAAAAAATTTACAGACTCATAGATGCCTGCCCTGTATGGTATATGGCCGCCGATTGTGACAAACTTAACGAAAAAAAAGATACATACTTTTGAAAATCGAAATGGCCTGCGACTATTTAAAGTAATTCATTTAGTTCATTCAGTGTCATTTAACTAGCATTCCTGATCGCGAAAAGTCAAGTTGTCAACAACAGCAAAAAACTATTAATTGGTTAGTGAATTAAAAAAAAATGAATAATAACAGTAGAAAATTTGTCTGCAAAAATGACCCGAATATATTTTGTTATGTATGTGGTCTTTACCCTACAGCAAAAGGGCGGAGAAATTTCACTATTTCACTACAAAATTCATATAAGGATTATTTTAAAATAGATGTTGAGAATTTGAGCCAATATTGGACGCCAAATTCAATTTGTGACATGCAAATTGAAAAACCTATGATGTGGAGAGAAACATGTGATCATGATGCTAACTGTTACTTTTTTTAAGTAAAAAAAAAAAAGGATTTGGAAAACATATGATTTGGTCTTATCCCACGATTTCAGCTGGTGGTTTTACTCTTCCCGTGCTAGATTCAGATGGAGTTCCATGTCCTGAAAATCAACATAATACGTATACTGAAGTTCCTCCATATTTCTTCGTCTTCAAAAATCTCCAGCGATGGATTTTGCCCAAAGCCTCTGACACAGTCCTTGTTAAACGATCTTATAAGAGACCTAGAGCTTCCAAAAGATAAGCCAGAGCTACTTGCATCCCGTCTAAAAGAAAGAAATTTATTAGAAAAACAGGTTACGATAACTACCTATCGTGAGCGACATAAAAAATAATAAATAAATAGCTAAATAAACAAAAATATTAAAAATATGTATTTTCCCTTCATTCACTTAATTGTTAATAATATTACCGTTTATCCATGGATTTTCATGAATAAAGCTTGCCTTATTTGGAATGTTCACAGTTTTACGATCATCTAATAAAAGTTGTAAGTTTTTGTCTCTTTCGATTTTCGATTCGTTAAGAACAAAAAATGGAAATTTTTAATACAAAAAATCGATTTTTTTATAATGCGATGCAAATAACTCTGAAACCAATAAGTATTTAAAAATATGGTATTTAAACAAGTTTAAGGTAATTTCATTTGCTATTATATGCTGTTTTCTCCAACAAAATCGGACAACCCCTTCCAGAGATATGATAAAATCAATGGATCTCCCTTTTCAAAAAAGGCAAATTTTACAAAACAAAAACAAAAAAAAAACAAAAACGTATCCATAGAATTTTAAATTTCGACCATTTTTATAATTAGGGGACTATGGCAAAAAAAAAAAAAAAAAAAAATGGTGGTGATCCAGGGTAATGCAAAAAGTTCAATTTTCTAGAGCAGTGTTATTGTAGTATGCATAGTATAGAAGTGCGGGAGAGGCATGGAAAATAAAAATGGTTGCGATGGCAGGGAAAATGATGCAAACAATTTAAGATATAGCATCTTCTAAGAGAAGTTGATTTTAATGATTTTTAATGATGACGGAAAACTGTTGAACTAAGTAGAACGGGCTGTGATGACCCTGAACTAAAATGGGCACTTCATGCCTTATCAAATTGGTTAATTTCAGTTTGCACCGAGTGGAAAAAACTATATGCTCTAGAACCAGGGACCGGTCGTCTTTCCGCATCTGTGTCGTTGGGCTGGAGTATGACCTTGGGGGTAGCTGCTGCCACGTATCGGTTTTACGATAAAATTTGCAACTTGTCTACCATAGTTCGTTCGATTTCGCCATAGGACCTTGAACAGGTGTTTGTTTCTTAGCTGGTCAGTGGTGCTCTCAACTTCCGGTTGGTGCTCCCAGGTAGGAAGCTATTTATCTTCTTATTTTTCTCTTTAGCCTCCTAGTCTTAAGTTTTTGGAAGACAAAGCTCTTTTATTTTTTCGGCCCGGTTCGCCCCTCCCCCCTTTATGTCAAGCACTTAAGGAGATTCAACTTGCTCCGTTTGAGGGCAGCTTCAAGTACCTGATGGAGTATTACTACAGCATATTCAAATAGATGGTCCTGATTCTCCCCTGGCGTATTGTATATAGCAGAGAGCCTCTCAGGGATGCGGTTGTTTGTGCTTCATGAAAACATGCAGTGTGATTACTCTGGGTAGTGTGTATGCGACGGGTGTTGGCTAACTGCGCGTATTTCTACCGATCGGCGATCGGTGCAGGATATCGCTGCTTCTCCTGAAAGCCACATCATCGTGTTTCTCTTACGTTATTGTTCTAGGGGCTCGGCGCTATAAGCCGCTATATCTGTACGATGCACGTCGCCGTTGATTCCCGTGGTCGTCTATGCATACGCGGGAAGGCAATGCGTGGTTGTCATAGGTCCTTATAAATGTCTATGCAGCGCTAATCAGGAGTAATCTCAACTAATCCTGCACCACGGACTCAGTGGCGACGTGATTTGAACTTACTTGAAGACTTACCAAGACGAAGACGGTGACGATATTAATCTACCAGCTATTTCGGCAAGGGCTCGGCATTGATTTCCAAGGTGGCAGATTACCTCATACTCATAAAAATTTCTTTCTTGTGATCAACACTATCTTAGTGGCCTTGATCCTGCCGTTGCTCATTGATGGTTATTTTATGGGCATCATCATATCCTCTTGCAGTGGAACTCTTGGAATGAGTTGCACTTCGTACCGCACAGTCTCCCTTCTCTGCTGGATATGCTCGTTTTGTGTTCGTTTTGTGTTCGTTTTGGGTACTTAATTGACTCAGTATTCCTCATCTTTTGATAAGAATCCTTTTTCCACCGTGTGAGGAGCGCATGGTAGATGATCAATACTCCTTCAGAAACATAAAATTATTTAACAAGTTATAATGCCATTCCTTCCATCTTCTTCCTTTTGGGTATTTCGGTCGCTTTGAACATATCAATGACAGTCAAATGGTAATAAGTATTATATCCTCTTTTTGTGTGTCCCCCTCTTGCCGCCAGTGAAAGTAATTGTGAAATTAATTTCGTGTTATTGAAATAAGGCCTTTGTGTCGAAGTGACACGCTTTCTATCTCCAAAGTTGACATTCATTTGACAGTTGTGCTTTGAGAAATATATTGCCAAAAATCAAACTGAAATATCTATTATATGACAAGAAAAAAACCCAACACTCCTACAAAAAGAAGAGTAATAAAAATACGAAAATCCTATAGATATGGGAGAATAAGTACGAGGTCATGCCCTTACGGGGAGCAGTGAGCTGTATACTTACGCGTGGCAATATAAAACACACAAAAGCATCCAAAAGCACACACTCAAAAAAAAAAAATAATATATATATGTGGGCATACATACATACGAATATGTATTAGTATGAGTGCTCTGAACCTTTGGCGAGTAAAAGCGACATTTGACATCACAGAGTAATTTTTCATGTACTTTCCTTTTGGTTTTACACACAGCCAGCCCTTCTTACCTTTTTATGCATTTGGCCAAAAACAAAACTCAACATGTGCCCTAATCGCTCCCATTTAGTTGGGATCTTTGAATGTTTTTTCCAGCTTTGTGCCAATCCAACACAGTTTTTGTGAATTGTGCCTTTGTTTTTGGTTGTATAGTTAAGTGTGTTTGTGAACGCCTGTCTGTGTGTGTGTTGGTGAACATATAAAAACTAAAGGATTTTGAAAATTTATAGCATAAAGTGCATTGAGTATTTGGTAGATCGCGTAAATATTACACCGAAGCTGGACTCTGTGATACATGGTTTCTTCAATCTAAGTGCAGTTTTAGCTGGGACAAAGACACTAGCAAGGCTGTCAAGTTCATTATATTATTGAGTAGTGAAGATTACTTGCAAATTTTTAAGGTCATAACGATAAGAGGCACTGAAGACCGTACCCAAAGCTATAAAAAACCTTTAAATTTGTTTATCAAGAAATTGTGAAATAAAAAGCTGAAAGCTTTTAATCTAGAAAAAAAAATATCCGTCTTAAACGTTTGCCTGTAAAAAGAACATACGAGCCAAAATGGCAAAATCTCAGCTTAGCAGTGTAAAAGCTTTTTGAGAAAAGCTTTCGAAAATCGTAAAATTCTTACTTCGTGACCTACGTCTTATTAACTTTTAATGCCCGGTTTTACAGTGCGAGTTTATAAACTACAGTTAAAGTTGACTATAGTTTAACCTTGCCGCTTTGGCCGCTTAAGCTGAGATGAGCAGCAACATTTTATGTTATCGATCAAAGTGGCAAAGTTAAACTCTAGTCAACTTTAACTGAAGTTTAAAAAGCACGGAAAAACCGGGCATATGTCGAGCACCAACTTCAAATGTTCCGAGTATGAAAGTTTTGTCTTGGTATATTAAGCTTTTGTGTGTCCCAATCAAAATCCTGCTTTCCTAAAGTAGTCGCCCCACGAAGTGTTTTTAATAAAGTTTTTCTCAATATCAGTGACGCCGTGACCTGTCGCCTTAAGAGAAGGACCTGAAATTTCGTATGAAATAGTACCGTATTACTGTAAAATGAGAAATAAGAGCGCTAAAAGCTTATGGCTTGAAAAATCAATCCGGGTATAAACTGACATTATAATATTCATTGTTTCCTTAGTCTGTGGAAAACAGATTTTAGGACATAAGCTCTTGCGCAACTGCCAGCTCTTTAACCTACCGTTTTATAGTTTTCAAAGTTTCGACTCTTGATAGTAGTTTATACACATGAAGCTGCGTTTCCTTGCACAAGTTAGCTTACGTCGTGCTAATGAATGGTCTCGGTCACAGCAATTTGCAGTCAAATGACTAGTAGACTGTTAAGACAATTAACCTACTGAGTACCAAATCCAATGGGTTAGGAACGTGAAATGCACCTGCGAAACGCCATGTCTATCTTTTTCCTGTTGTATCGATAAGGAAAATTCTCATCTACTTTTTGGGAGTTTTATTGATGTTGTTGGTCCTTTGTCGAATATTTATCCGCTATGCTCTGGGAAACAGCACCAGTAATGTACTAAACGGGCCATTTCACGAACGATTTGATATTACGACGTTGAACCTTCTAGGTCATACAACCTCCTTCTTCCGTGAGGAACTTGGGGTGCCCAGAGCTTCGCATGCTAAATAAACAGGATTCGCCACGGGTAGGTGAGGTTGACAATTTGGTTGGAGAAGCATCAATTGCGCTGGCAATCCATCGAAAGGGTTGCGGTAGAAAATGCCTTGAATCGCACTTGATGCCCATCCTCAGATGAGATTAAATTCAACTACATTCACATGAAATCCTGTCAGCACGCGCAGGTAGTCAAAATCATATCTGGTCAAGGACTGTTGCTTTATTAACAATCCCCTAAAATATTCGTGGGAAGTTTTAGTGTCTAAAAAACATTATGACTTTTGATAGTTTTCATGGCCTAGCTAGAGGTGCTGTTTTTGTTACTGCAACCTACTCCGCGAACTATTGAAAAGTGCTGCCGGAGTGACAATCATGACTTAGTACTATGCCGTTGCCAAATTGCTCCGATGACGTGGAATATCAAAAAGTTCCCCCTGCTGAGGTTCTCTGTTGATGTCTACTGGGCTATGACAGTTGAACAGCGAATACTCCCATACCCCGATTACCAAGCGCTACTTTAAACTCTATAAGAAAAAGATCTACCCTAATAGTTAGAGCAGTAATCTATATAACTTTATTTTGTTTTATTTCCAACAAAGTTTGTGAATAAAACTTTTTTAGAGTAAATACTAATTACAGCGACCTCATTTTTAAATCCACTTTCTTTTCAAATGCCATCTAATACCGATGTTATTCGTAAGTAATTTTTTCCTGCTCTTTGTTTTTGCCGAGTCAAGCAAGTAGAGCAAAAGTATAGCATACCTTAAGGCGTTTAAAAAACGAAAATTCGCGTTCTTATGTACCCGACGTCACAACGTCATCATCATATTTGCACTTAAGCACACTTGTCATCGACTCCCACGCGCTGCTACTGGCCTCTCCTTCCCAACTTGGGTAACAAGCAAACCAACCCTCAAGTATTCATCAGCTCAACTCAATTTGTGCAAGCAAATTTGAGAAAATGAAAATATCAAAAGTAAATGCCAAAATGTATGTATGTAGCATGATTTTGTTATTGTTCCTCCTCGCTTTTTAAACTGTAAAAAGCTAAGAAATAGAGCGGGTGTGGCAGGGTTGGCAACATTCGAATTATAATGCGGAAGTTTTATGCAAATGCGATTACTTCGCGCCAAACGCTTGCATACATACATACACTCGAGAGCACCAGCAAAAGTTCGCATAGTTGGATTATTGAGAAGGGTTGACCGAGGGTTTCAAAGCGTCTTCTGTTTCCTGATGGTTTTAGGGTGGCCCATCTCATTGAGAGATATAGGGACTTTGTAAGCTCTGTGAAGTTGGCACCTCCATTTGAGAGGTGCCAACTTCACAGAGCTCAAATGGAGGGGCCAACTTCACAGAGCTGACTTTGTGTTGTCGACGCATGAGTTCAAGGCTTTAAGTGTGATCTGGTTATTTCTTATCCTAAGTTGTATAACCTAAATTGAGGTATGCCTGTCGTAAGAGGCGCCCAAACTGTCATTTTGATTCAAGGGGCTGTGTGTTGTCAACCTCACCTACCCGTGGCGAATCCTGTTTCTTTAACAGCCGAGGCTCTGGCGACCCCAAGTTGATCATGGATCTAGGGGGTGGGAGGGCGTAATGGCCTAGAAGGTTTCATGTGGTCATACCAAATCGTTTCCGAGATGGTCGGGCTAGTACCTTAATGGTGCTTGTTACCGGAACGTACCGGATCTGCACCCCGAAAAGGACCATCAAGATCGATAAAACTCTCCAAGGCATTCGGGAGCATCCTTATCGCTACAACAGCAACAACGGCACCTTGAGTTACTAACATATCCCTTTAAAATAGGTCACAATAACCTGGAAAAGATCTTTAGACCAGGATCCGAATTGAAGATGCTCTGTTCCCCTCTAATAGCCCATTCTTGTGAGGTAGATATGCGCTCTATGGATTTTCTAATTAAAGGGTTCTGACTATCAATTACGGATAGGCTCTAGAATTAGGATGTTAGCAATCAAAATCGACTTGTTCACGTACTCCCTTTATCTAAATGCTGGCTTCGCTAGCACTCAAAGCTAAAAGCATGCGCGGTTCATTTTTAATTTTTCTTGCTTTTTTACGTTATTATTATATATATTTATTTTTGTCGAATATTAGCATTAGGATACTAGCCCAAGCTGCGCAAGAAAGATTTGATATTGCCGTTTTGAACCTTCTTGGTCATCCAACCCCCTCCTTCCGTGAAAATCTTGGTGTCGCCGGAGCCTTCCCCTAATAAACAGGAGCCTTCCCTTAATAAATAGGATTCGTCACGGTAGGCTATAAAACCCCATATGACCAATACATCAGATATCGGGAGTCAGCATATCTTAATAAATAGTTCACCAGAAGAACTGCCAGGTTTTAAGAAGATAATATGATAGAACCATAGGCTTCCTTCGTAATAAACGCTTCTAAGCCCCTTTCCTTAATGGAAAATATAAATATACCATCCGATCCAATAAGTCACAAAGCTAAAAAGGTGAAAAGTCCAGTCAGGGTATTTTAACTAACTAAGGTGCCATCCTACGAGTTGTAGTGCTAACTTGAGAATAATAATAACAATAGTTCACGCTGCAATGGCTGTCACTTAAAGCATATTCATGGTATGCAATGTAATGCAAACGGTCCATTTTTCGTCCAATAGAGAACACTCTCGTTAGGCGGAAGCAGATGTGGATTCAATAACATAATTAGAAACAATAGGCAAGCTTGACCTTACGCTGTTTTGTAGGATTTGAAAGACTATGCTGAAATCAGTCCAGTTTAGGTCTGTCTTGTGAACGCAACTTAATGTTGTTAAACGCGGGAGATTGCTTTGTGTTCAAACATAACCCCGTTTCAGTAGTTTCAAAAGTATGCTTCAATATTTTGACTGCTTGTGGAGCCTATTTGTAAATGTTTTCAAGATTTTGGGGGACACAGCTTTCTCAAGATAACAAGCCTCTAGATCATGCATGGGCATCGGTACGACATGACTCGCAGAGCGGTAGCGAAATAACAAAGATATCAGTAGCAAATAAACCACCCAGCGAGCATGAATGTCGTTCGTTTGTGCGCATATGAAAATGCCTATATAATTAATCAATGCGCACAAACGAACGACATTCATGCCCGCTTGGTGGTTTGTTTGCTGTACAGGCTTTAGCCATACAAGCAAAAAAAAATACCCATTTTGTCACCTAATCGAACTTTTGTTAGACTTATCGTACCCACAGACTATTTAGTGAACGAAAAACAAAGTAAAAGGAAAAATACCTGTGCATTAACTTAACGTTGTTGGATGGTTGGGAGTATGAGCGTAATGAAGAAGTTAAGTGAATGAAGAAAAAATTATAAAAAGAAAAATTACACTCCTCATAGCTATATCGGTATGATGTAAGTTGGCTGCTATGTAGGCATGCCTGTTGTTTCTATTGCCTAGCGTTGACGGTAAGCGAAGAAACACGCCAAGTGTACCACCGATATCACACGCATGCTCAGCGTAGTGCACAAATTGCACATTCATATGCACCACCCCACCTCATAAAAAGGCACCACAGAAGCAGGCAGTGAAACGGGCGCACGTTTGAAATCGAGTGCAACATTATATAAATGTATTGCATGTATGCATGTGTGTACCTATATACAGCAGCGAATAGAAAAATAGTAGTAACAATTTTTTGTATACTCAGTTGAGCAGAGCTCACAGAGTATATTAACTTTTATTGGATAACGGTTGGTTGTACAGGTATATAGGAATCGAGATAGATATAGACTTCCATATATCAAAATCATCAGTATCGAAAAAAATTTGATTGAGCCATGTCCGTCCGTCCGTCCGTCTGTCCGTTAACACGATAACTTGAGTAAATTTTGAGGTATATTGATGAAATTTGGTATGTAGGTTCCTGAGTACTCATTTCAGATCGCTGTTTAAAATGAACGATATCGGACTATAACCACGCCCACTTTTTCGATATCGAAAATTTCGAAAAACCGAAAAAGTGCGATAATTCATTATCAAAGAGGGATAACGATGCAACTTGGTAGGTGAGTTGAACTAATGACGCAGAATAGAAAATTAGTACTGTTTTGGACAATGGGCGTGGCACCGCCCACTTTTAAAAGAAGGTAATTTAAAAGTTTTGCAAGCTGTAATTTGGCAGTCGTTGAAGATATCATGATGAAATTTGGCAGGAACGTTACTCCTATTACTATATGTATGCTTAATAAAAATTAGCAAAATCGGAGAATGACCACGCCCACTTAAAAAAATGTTTCTTAAAGTCAAATTTTAACAAAAAATTTTATATCTTTACAGTATATAAGTAAATTATGCACAAATTCAACTCCAGTAATGATATGGTGCAAGAAAATACAAAAAAGAAAATTTCAAAATGGGCGTGGCTCCGCCCTTTTTCATTTAATTTGTCTAGGTTACTTTTAATGCCATAAGTCGAACAAAAATTTACCAATTTGGTGGAAATTTGGTAGGGCTTAGATTCTGGGACGATAACTGTTTTCTGTGAAAATGGGCGAAATCGGTTGAAGCCACTCCCAGTTTTTATACACAGTCGGCCGTCTGTCCTTCCGCTCGGCCGTTAACACCATAACTTGAGCAAAAATCGATATATCTTTACTAAGCTCAGTTCACGTACTTATCTGAACTCACTTTGTATTGGTTTAGAAAATGGCCGAAATCCGACTATGACCACGCCCACTTTTTTGATATCGAAAGTAACGAAAAATGCCATTATTCTATACCAAATACGAAAAAAGGGATGAAACATGGTAATTGGATTGGTTTGTTGACGCAAAATATAACTTTAGAAAAAAACTTTGTAAAATGGGTGTGACACCTACCATATTAAGTAGAAGAAAATGAAAAAGTTCTGCAGGGCGAAATCAAAAACCCCTGGAATCTTGGCAGGGATACTGTTCGTGGTATTACATATATAAATAAATTAGCGGTACCCGACAGATGATGTCGTGGGTCACCCTGGTCCACATTTTGGTCGATATTTCGAAAACGCCTTCACATATTGAACTAAGCCCACGCCCTTTTAAAATGCTCAGTAACACCTTTCATTTGATACCCATATCGTACAAACAAACTCCAGAGTCAGCCCTGGTCCACCTTTATGGCGATATCCCTAAATGGCGTCCACCTATAGAACTATGGCCCACTCCTTCTAAAGTACTCTTTAATACCTTCCATTTGATACACATGTCATACAAACATATTACAGGGTTACCCTAGGTTCATTTACCTACATGGTGATTTTCCCTTATTTTGTCTCCATAGCTCTCAGCTGAGTATGTAATGTTCGGTTACACCCGAACTTAGCCTTCCTTACTTGTTTTTTTTTAGTTTCGTCAATTAATTTTTTTTCTTATTTGCGATATTTTGAGAAAAAACTTGCAATTGAAGCTAGGCAAACTAAACTCAAAAACGTTCTTGAAAAAATTCCAGAAAATGTGACAAAAAGTTTCAAGCTTTTAATAAGAGTTTTCTGAATTTTTTTGACTATGGTGTTTTGTAGCCCAATCAAATTTAGCCTGAGGAAGTACAAGTTATAGGTCTCTCGAGATTCGCATTGATTTTTGCCGAAGATTGTTTTAGATTTTCTTTCATATACATATATAAAAAAACATGTTTCATATGTATCAACGAAAAAGATTTGTCAAAAGCAATGAAAGACCTATAATTTGTACTCCGTTACACTAAAATTGATTGGGCTACAAAATTGCGCATTCACAAACATTCAGAGAAATCCAAATAAAAAGTTCGGAATTTTTGTAAAATTTTGTAGAATTTTCCAATTTTTTTAAAAACGTTCTTGATACTGATTTGCATATTTTCAGTTACAAAATTCATATAAGTGTATTCTTATAATATTAAAAATAAAACAAAAAATATTCAATGGATTTGATGAAATTTGCTACTGCCATTTTTCTGTTCGCTGCTGTACATAGAGTGTGCACATAACACTCCATATTTTAAGTAAGTAAACCGCAAAACAATTGCAAATAGCCAAGTCGACATCTGTTAAAATAAATGCACACCGTGAGATTGGTTTGGTTATATATGACACCCATGTTTAGCAACAACAAATTACTTACCTAGTCCATTGCATAAGTGGCAAGTGGCCCTAAAACTATGTTGTGTTTATGTAAGGCGTGTAAGTCGTAGAGGCGTTTACATTTCAACCAAACAGTAGGTGAATTAGAGTGCAGTTTTAGGTCATGACAAAACGTGAGGTAGACAGGGTTTAAACTTTGGAATAATTGAACCAAATGTTGTGATTTTTGTTATTTACATTGGAGAAAAATTACAAAACTGATCTCCGCTAGGAAATTTTTCTGCATTACCAATTGTTTGTCACTCTCCTATCAGGAATAATTAATTTATGTTATCTAGTAGCCTTGCATGAATTTGTGATTATAAATCACAGCAGCTTCAGCCAGATTGCCTATGCTATTTTCTTCTTCGCTGCTGTAAGTGTATTATATGGCTTTCTCATCAAAAATTTTCTATTTTTTTTTTTCCGGGCATTTTGCGGTTTAAAATTTCTTTATAATGAAAATATTACCAATTATATTCCAACACGTCAGTTCCGTCTTGTTACGCAAACTCATACAGTAGTGTAATTACTTTTTTTAATTTATTGAAATTTCATATAATAATTATTGTGACATTCCAGGCTATCATCGATTTCCAGTGTTGCCGGTGGCAAATGTGCAGAAAAAATGTTTTAAAAAAAGGTCTGAAACAAAAAGTGTAACTACAAAATTACATTTATATGACCGCAATTATACAACAAGGAATGCCTCAGTGAGTGTACGTAAACCAAATCAAGAAAAAAAAAAACAGTTAATTGAAAAATAGAAAGCTGAGTACAAACAAAAAAGAAGTTGAAAAGACGAATTTTAAAACGATTGCCTGTCATCTCTTGTCAAATTTGTCAGAACTAAAAAAATGCACTGAAGATGACTTCACGCCGAAACCGGTCACCAAATTTGACAAAGGATGACGGAAAATCGTTCCAATTTACATCAATCATCCAAGCTGCCGAAAAACAAAACAAAATGGACCAGCAATAGTAAGGGGTTTGGAAAGGGAAAGGTGTAGGAAAGGAAAAGTGAATTGAAAAAGAGAGCAAAAAGGAAAGGTAGAAGAAACGAAAGAAAAGAAGAAGAATAGTAACAACAATTACATATAATAAAGATGGTGACGACATTGATGTAGAGACCGAGACAAAGATACGGTTACGGTTACAGATACGGTTGCGGTAGCAGTTACTGTTACGGTGAAAACTACCGTCACGGTTACGGCAGTATGGTTACGGTAACATTCACGGTTACGGCAACAGTTAAGTTTACAACAAAAGTTACGTTTACGGTAATATTTGCGGTTACAGTAGTAGTTACGGTTACGATAACAGCTAACATTACGGTAACAAATGGGGTAAAGGTATAACTTACGATTATGGTAGCAGTTCAAATTGCGATAATGGTAACCGCTACTGGACCACTTACAGTTACGGAAAAAGTTACGGTTACGTAGAAAGTTACGGTTACGACAAAAGTTACGGTTACGGTAATAGTTATAAGATCGCGGGTTCTATTCTAATTAAAAATTTTTTTCAATTAAGGAAAAATTTATCATAACAATAATAATGATAAAAAATTATTGTTAGGCCTTGAGCTCGATTCGAACCCGCGATCTTACAAATCAGTAGGCCGATATAACAACAAAAATTGTTAATACATCCCAGAGCACGGGGAAAAAGTGTCAATAAAATATGACACTATGGCAGCATTGCCATCAAACAAGTCCAATTTTCACATCCATTCTGCAACAGATGTCGTAGTGTTGTGAATATCAATTGGCACGAACCAGAATAGAAGTAGGATTAATGAAGACAAACAAAAAACCGCCGTGATGGCCGAATGGTTATAGCAGCGGCGCCAAAATGTTGCCGATGAAGGAATTTAGCAGTTCCCGAAATGGATCTATACAACGAGCTTTGGCAGTTGTCTAAATTTTTTCTTTCTTCTATTCTAATTTAAAATTTTTTTCAGTTAAGGAAAAATTTATCATAACAATAATAATGATAAAAAATTATTGTTAGGCCTTGAGCTCGATTCGAACCTGCGATCTTACAAATCACTAGGCCGATATAACAACAAAAATTGGTAATAGTTATAGTTACGGTATCAGGCACGGTTATGATAACAGTTAGGCCTATAACAAAAGTAACGGTTATGTTAACAGTTACGGTCACAAGTTCACGATAAAGTACTTGGACGACCCCTGTTTTTTTTATCAAAAAAAATCTGCTAAATAGTGAGCTCGTTTTCTAAATTTGCAATATTATTTTGTACATACAGACATACTTACATATTTACAACTGATATATTTAACTTTTACTTTCACCCCACTCTTTGGCATCCTTTCCGTGCCTGCCACACGCAATAAATATACTAATGTTTATACATGCATACATATATGTATGTATGTATATCAATAGTTTGGCATAAACTTTACCTTCAACTTTTGCGTAAAATTGTGTACCAACTAAGAACTTTGTTCGCCTTACTCAATTCCCGTTAGTAGCTATTCAACACCTTTTTGTTGAAAACTTTCTCACTTTACCTTTTCTCTATAAAACACTTATCGGAGCTAACTATGCCCAAGTACATTATGATAAACTTACAATATTAACCATGTTGCTGTTGTTGTTGCTCGCTAGTAGTTTGCTTCATTTTACATTTACAGCTTTCATATTTTATTTAGTTGGAATTTTATTGCTGTTGCTTTTTTTTAGTTTTTTACAGACTTTTTTAAAATGCATCGGTGAACACTTATAAATTTTCAATTTTTTTTGTTGTCGCTTGGAGTGAAATATATATTTTATATACAGTAGCGAAAAGTAAAATAACAGCGGCAATTTATTTTCAAATTTCGTCAATAAAAGTTTTCCTTTTTATTTTCTATATTTTAATAAAAAAACATCTATGTATTTTGTATGTAACTGAAACTATGCAAACAACTCTCAAAAACATTTTCGAAAATGTTCGAAAATTTCGAACTTTTTAATATTAATTTTAATTTTTTTGAGTATTTTTGCTTCGTAGCTCAGACGATTAAATTCTAAAAAAGTTCGAATTTTCCAGCCCATGTCTTACGTTTCGTATCGAAATCAAGTTATCACTCAAACATTAAATCAAAATAGTTCTGAAATCGTGAGTCCGAATAACGGCATGAACTATAGACTTTGCGTACTACTTAGTTGGATTTATAATTTATCATAATTTGTATAATTAGTTTGGCAGTTTCATATTTATAAATTGAATGAAGAATGGATTCCGATGCGAACCGTAACACACGATACGGACCCAGATTTTCTTCCATATATAAAAAAAAAGTGCACCCTTTGTATGAAGGAAATCTAAAACAGAAAACTACGAATAAAAAATTCGAGTTTTGTCAAATTTTCACATTTTTTTCGAAAACGGGTTTTAGTTTGGTTTACATAGTTTCACAAAATTTAGTTTGATAAAAATTGCCGTTGCTATTTTTATGTTCGCTGCTGTACATACCTAAAAACATATTACTTAAACTTTTCTGACTAAGTTATTACTTTTTTTAATTTGATGCTACTTGGCTCGTATTATTATATGCTTGCAAAGTGGCACAAAGGCAGAATCATTAAGTGGAAATTTTTAGTAATTTTACAACACCATAAACATTGGCTTTGGAAAAGAGTTGGTAGAAGTTTTCGTAAACGAATTGCTTTCTCTAGTCTTTCGATTAGAGAATAAAGCCATACTCCAGCAAAAATGATCCATCCATCGATATTAAACGTATTTTACAATTTATGTCCCGTCCTTTCTCGAGTGGAATTAATAATAATCCTTCCTCTCCCATCAAAATTTCCCTTGGAGAAAACATTTTTTTATTTTCGATATTTTAAGATAAAACTTCTATGAAATTTGTAACTGATGCTATGAAAAGCAATTCCGTTAACGTTTTCGAAAAAAAATTCGGAAATTTCACGAAAATTTCGAACTCTGTCTATGGAATTCTCTGAATTTTTTAAGTATGCATTTTTGTAGCTCAATCAAATTTGGTTTTACAAATTAAAAGTGTTTGAGATTTTGTTCCATTTTTTTGAATTATTGATTTTTTTTCCAAAAGGTTTTTAGATTGGTTTGCATGGTTTCTATTACAAAATTCATTAAATTTTTCTTAGATTATCGAAAATAAAAAAATTAGGAAATTGAATGGACGAAATTTGAAGTTGGCAATGCTATTTTTTTGCTCCGTGTTTGGTACTACTTCATAAACTTTTCGTATCCATTCTCTCGGCCTTTTCCAGTTTCTATCACATTCATTCTCCCTCAACTTGTATTATTCTTCGATTCCCATTTGCATTCCGTCTCTACCCTCTCTAATTCTCACTCTCACTTTCAACTTGAGTTCCATCTTTTGCCTTAAACCTAATAGAACTCTCTTCCAATTTATACACTTCAACCATGAATCCTTCCAGGCATATGCAGTATGAATAGTCCTTTTTGGATGAGAGGTGCCACGCCCCTTTCCTTATCTCACATTTTTCTGATAGTGTTAGAGTTTAATATCAATAATCTAATATAACTATTTTAGAAATATAAAAAATTCATTTCATGTCTTAGCGGCGTGGAATCTCAGGTTCCGAGTGCTTGTCTTAAGTTTGGTTATGAAAAGTCAATCTATTTTAAAGCACTCCATTCATACATGAATTTTATGCATAAAGATATGTGGGCCCTATGTGGTTTAAACATTTACTCTGTCACCTTCTCCTTCCTTCTCTCTCTCTCTCTTTCTCTCTCTTTCTCTCTAATTATCTTGTTTTAGCTGTCAGTCTCTCTTTCTGCCTTCATATCTCTCAATTTTTCTTCCTCCAGGTTCCAATATATTTTCCATTAAATCTACATTATCCTTTCTTTCCGTACATCCTCCGCCCAGAATAGAGGCACATTTATTCAAAACACTCATCTAGTACTTTCTCTTTCTACATATCATTCCTCTCTCATTCCCTCACACTTTATGAATCACTTTCCAGTTATCTGCCTGCCTCGCGTTGGGTAGCTACCACCCACTCTCCTTCTGAATTTCTCCCTTTTCTTTACCTCACAAAACTTCGTTTTTCTTCCAGTTTCAATTTCCCCATCCTTATCCATTTTCTATCTTCTCTTTTGTCTAATTATCCAAAAGACTTATGCTCAAAGCCATCACTTCTACTTCGTGCTTTATTGTAAAGTAATTTTCTTAATCACGAATCCTACTTAAAACTAACAATTACTATATGAAGGTTCTGCCGCTATCCTTATTTGTTTACCTTTCCTTGTGTTGAACAAGAGCCTGTGTTCGTCCCAGACCTCGGAGAATTTCGCTAACTACACTTTCTTTAGCGGTCTTGGAAGAGAACATTCTTAAGTTGTTAAAGTCTATATTGCCTTACAATGATCTTCGGTCCTCGAAGCTCTTTGTTTAAAATAGCTTGGTTTATCTCATAAGGGTTCCTGATGAATTTTTAAGTAGTTTATCGAATCCGGTTTCGATAACTCTCACGCTGTGGTCATACATTTCTTCCTAAGGTTAGGTTAGGAATTTGTTTGACGATTAAACAGAAAAACCCAAAATAGGTACCAGGACTTAAGTTACAAAATAACTCTGACCTATTGGCAAATACTAGACGTTTTTTTGCACCTGGCCTAATTTCTGCCTCGAGATTTACCAAGTCTGACGCCCCTACTAGCTGAAACCTTGACCTTGCGAGAGCAAGACACGAACACAACACTTGCTCAACCGCTACTTCCTGCAGGCCACACTTCCGACATCTGTTGTTATTCACGAGGCCTGATTCATATGCATGTGTTAGTATGCCCATCATAATCCTTTAAACCCCTGTCGCCTTTTGATTTCTGCCAAGCCGGTTGGGACATCTACCGTCGATTCATCAAGTGCTACATCCTCCATTGACAACTCATCGGCCCTTTCACATTTCTTTCTTGCTCACGCTCCTTTTCATCTGACAAGCATTTAGTTCCTGTCAATTGCTTTGATCGTAAGGATTTAATAAATACCTTAAATTTATTGTATCAAAGAATCCATAGATTTGGCTGCTTCATTTGTTATTCTGTTTACCTTCCGAAGAACGGTTCCGCATCTCACTTAATAAAAGAGTTTCAATTTACTTGAAAAACTTACGCATGACTAATTTACCGCAAAGGGAAGCCCAATCGAACTCGGAAGTCCAACATCAACCACGTAGTAGTTACCATAGCGACACGTTGTCACATTTGTCCCCATCAAATAACTCATTGTGCCAATGACCTTAAATATCTTTGCTGATGTGTGGTAGCTTTTTGTCTGTGTGTAGGTGGTGTGCCGGACCACAGAACTATCTTACATTGATTGGAGGTGGGTGGGAGCCAGTCATGAATATTTGATGCGTACAGGTGGGCGGCGATAAAAAGGGGAGTTAGAAACGAAAATTATAAAATATTATCACATTTTGCACGGTTGATTGGAAAAACCATCACGGGTGACATTGACAACGACAACAAATATAAGGGGCGGATTGCCGCTGTAGTACAATAAAAGCCCTGTACGAACTCCACTTGTCATGGAAATGGGAATAAAATACGCAGAGGAAAACATGTAATACCAAATTGATGTAACGACCAAAGAAAAGTAATAATAAATATGGAGTACTTTATGGATGCGGACATGTTCTGTTATGGATGTATGTATGCGTTGTGGTTGGGGGTCATTACATGTACTTCCGGCTGTCAATCAGTTCAAATTTAGGGGAGCTTTTGCGCGTTGCGAATAAGAGCATTAAAATTGACGTTAGACGATGTTTGACATTGGAATCAATGTATGACCGCAATTTGTTTAGTGGGGAATTATTAAAAGAAGGAGTAGCACGAGCGATGGTTTTTCGGCTGTAAACAGAACAATTGGTTACTTGAATGGTTGATGGGGTGGTAGCAATTTTTTCAGGGCACCATTAACACATTCAGTTAATTTGAGATCCTTAAGGATCGGATAGTTTCACCTACGCTTAATTCAGCACTGCAGTTTCATCCGTGTTACTATATCAGATGAAGTCCTGTGTTAAGGATCGAGAGGCTGTTCACAATATTTTCTCACAATTCCACTCGAATATATTTCTGCCTGTTGTGAATTATTGCAGTTACCACTCACAGCCACCGTGGTGTGATGGTAGCGTGCTCCGCCTACCACACCGTATGCCCTGGGTTCACACCTCGAGCAAAGCAACATCAACATTTTAGAAATAAGGGTTTTCAATTAGAAGAAATTTTTTCTAAGCGGAGTCGCCCCTCGGCAGTATTAGGCAAGCGCTCCGAGTGTATTTCTGCTATGAAAAGCTCTCAGTGAAAACTCATCTTCCTTGCAGATGCCGTTCGGAGTCGGCATAAAACATGTAGGTCCCGTCTGGCCAATTTTGTAGGGAAAATCAAGAGGAGACGCAAATTGGAAGAGAAGCTCGGCCTAAAATCAATTCGGAGGTTATAGCGCCTTACATTTTTATTTATTTAACTTACAGAATCCATCTCACCTTATCCCTTGTAGAGTTGGAAAATAGCCCCAGCGTGGTAAGGCGTGCCTGTCGTAAAATGCGACTAAGATCTCAGTAGTTTCAGATGTAGGCAGTACTTTCTTTCTCCTTACTAAATTTCCTGAATTAATATGGATGAGACGGTTGAAATGATAATTTTCTATGCATCCGGCTCGGTTAGGCTAATATGAGGTATGAGGCGTCGCGTCAGAAGTGTAAGCGAAGCTTTTCCTAGCCTCCCTTCCTTGAAGAGGAAGAGATAGTGGATCGCCTTCTATGTGTCTGTCCCAACTTTCTAGAGGCAAGTATGAGTCGTTAGGTCCGCAGTATAACTTCAGGTTTTTCTGCCCTGTCTGCCTTTAGAAGAGCAGGCTAAAACGACGGAGTATCTCTCGAAAATACTAAAACGACGGAGTATTTACAGTGTGTCTGGCAGTATGACTTCAGGCTGTACAGCTTTTCGTAGTATGTAGAATTTATTTTAGTTCGGTTAACCCGCCTGCGTTAAGAAGAAGAATGGTACTTTTGTTATAAATTACTACTTTGAACTATATAACCAAACAGCAACTCCCCTCCTTCGTTTCTGCGCCACTTTCTTATTTCAGAAGGTTTTAGGGATATTAATCCGCTACGTTTATAGAATAGCACTAATAAGGGACAAGCCCGACCAACTCAGGAACGAACTGATATGACCACGTTGAACTTTCAGGGTCATTTAACCTCCTCTTTCTGTGAGGAACTTGAGATCGCCAGAGAACTATCAATTGCGCTGACAACTCCTTGAATCCCATTTCGCACCTCTCCATCCAGCTGTCGCATCCGCGCCTACAACGAGCCTCCTTTTGCGCAATTCCTCATTCACCAGCCTTTTGAACTTTTGGTATGGCCGGCATGTTACAGGATTCTTCCGCTCGAAGGTTACTGCCGATATATTCGCTGAGCAGAAATTAGATAGTTTCATTTTCTCACAATGATAAAAGCTTTTACCCTGCTTCTTTTTTGTCGTAATAAACGTCGCGTGTGGAGTTCAGAAGAATTTCCCCTGATGACAGTCATTCAGATTCGGCATTAGCATCACATTGAATGAAACCTTCTGTGCTGTAGGCTTACCTGCAAGACTTGCAACATCATTCAGCTGATTGTCTTTCTGTGAACGTTTTCACGCACAGCTAATTTCAAGTTCTTAGGTTCCCCAGTAAACTACCTTCCCTGCTTCTAGCGTGTTATGATTGTTGTCCTGAGGACCTTTCATCGTCAGTTGCAGATTAATACTGCCCATGCCTAGGATGTTTTCCCTAATTATAGATACAACATATCGTTCGCCTTCTGGTTTATTTGGAGGGGGTGGTACTGACTACTCCTTGGGGAGAGATACTCGAAATACCTTCCAATCCCTTGTCGGATGCTGGCCCTACATAAGTAGCATTACGCTCTCCGACTTCACCAATCCATATTTTGGCGTTTGGTATCGAAGGTATTTTCGGTTTATCCACCAGTTCAAACCATGCGTAGTTCTCTCTATCCATCTCATGGATCGCAATGTTGCTGCACTTTATCAACCTAAACCCATTGCTCCACCCCGGTGAATCGAAACATGGAGTAAGTGCACTCGGTTCGTCCTCCATCGTCCTGATCATGACACTAAGCAGCTCCTTTTCAACAGATCGGAGTATGTCTACCCGTAAGGATTTCTGCGATTAATTTGTGCAACAGTTAAGGCCCATTTCATTACGTCTCTCATCCTCTCGAGGATGACTGTAGCTGCAGCCCAACCATCGTTTGCTTTCTCCAACTAGGCCGAACTCTCGAAGTAACTTCTTATCGCTTATAATCCACTCCGACCGTCCTTCTCTACTGCATTTCTATCTCCTCTACACTTGACATTTTATCTTTCGCGGTAAATGGATCGCGAATATTGCGAGTTCTCCCTCCCTCCGTCGTACAGCTCATTAGGTAAATGACTCTTCATTGTGGCTAGTCTGCCTCGCTGTCTTGGAATGTATCCTACGCCATCTCCCTTGTGCCTTTAAGAAGCATTATTGTCGCTTCATACCTATCGGAGTCTCTTCTTTCCGTCTGAGGTCCCTTCCTCCTCAACCCTGTTATGGGTTCGCCGGTTTCTCGCTTGGAAATTTGTTTCAGCGAACTGCCTTGGATCCGCCTTTACCGTATCACGGGACCTGCAAAACGCTCTCTCCCGGTCGGATGAATTGACCGAGGTTCGCAAGCGCGGTTTAATCTTTAATTCTGCTCGTGCTTTGCAATTGAGCTTTCTTTTCCTCCTTCACTGACGAAAGGCTTCTCTAGTTATCCAAGTCAGACTCGTTCCTTTGCACACTTTATTCTTCTATACCTTGCAATTCCATTTTACTTTTCTCTCATGCTTTCCTTCACTATACATTTTTGAGTGATTCGTCTTGGCAGTACGACCTGCACAACATGGCGAGTGCAGTGGTCTGAATATGTGGAGGAAGAGCCGTCGACCACAGCAACGCCTATTACTGTGGTAAGAAAAATGTTCTTCTCGAGGCGACCTTTGTTAAAGTAAAACCCTGTAAATACAAATACAAACATACCGTCTGTCTTCAAAATATTACGCAGGCAGGGTTAACATAACACCCTGAATTAGGGGGGTTGTTGACAGTTCTAGGTCACTGACACACAGCATTTACCATTACAGATGTGGCCACTGGCTAGAGCTCGTCATTAATGACAAATAATTTTTTGTAAGCAGTTTCATAAGCTCACTGAGAATTATAGTATTTCAAAGCAATTGAATGAAATACGAAAACGGTCGTTTACTTATCATTTTATCGCTAATCAGTACATAATGTTGTAGTTGTGTAAATAACCAAAAATCAAGGGAAAGCTTAATTGCCTCGCTGAACGGGGTCATTTATTTAACCTGAAAGCAAAATGTTACCGTTACACAGGTTTATTTTGTACGATAACCAACAAACATCAGCAGCAACCTCATTTCATTTGCATACAAGATTCATACCACTCATACACTCATGAAGTGCTCATTGCACACACCATAGAAGTAATGCATTACAAACTTAGTGAATTGCATAACGAGTATATATGAATTGTGTTAACGCGCGTATGTTTGTGTGTGCGTGTAGTTACGAACGGGCACAGATTTCCTTGCAACTCTTTAATTCACTCTAATGTTGTGTGTCTGCGTCTTTAATTTGCTGATGTGTTGTTCATGATGGTATATATTCGTAGCGGATTTTGAGTTCATGGTTTTTTGGCGTCGGTGCGTGTTTTAGCGCAATACTTGTTTTGCACCTCTTCTAGCGCATTAACAGTTAGTATTGCTGTTAGTTGCCACACAACCTGAACCAAAAACAAAAAACCAAAGCACACACATCCATTGAACGAATCGAATTGACGGGGCTGTTTGCTTAACAGTGTTTACTTTGTAACTTTCTTGTACCAAGAAATTGTACTAGCACAGGGTGATTCACATAAACATTTATTTTTCAAAATCTTAACTCAAACACAGAAAGTAAAATGGATGTCAGAATCTTTGCTGGTTAAATTGACTGCGACGTAACATAGTAGGGGCCTCACTTGGAACGACTGCTCCCTACTTCTTGTCCCTACAGCTGCAACAGAAGTCATCGTTATAATTTCTTTTCCGTTATCATGTTCCTACTCCCATCAAGCAGTGATCCTTTAATATCCCATTCACTACACCTAGGGAGGGGCGATTGCGATTAATAATAAATTTCTAGGTTGTTATTGTTATCGGTTCCTCAATGGGCGCACATTAGCCTGGACCGTAGGTTTCACCAATAGGTTGGCGGCAGCGCAATAATCAGGTATGCAGTGGTGGTGAACTGATGTTGTGATGCTTAGAGAGGCATGTGTATGATCTCCACAATACTTTTATGTACAAATCTGACAACGCTGCAGGAGTGAACTTAACTTTATCTAGGATATGCAAAAATATCGAAAGATGATTGAGTATAACCCCCAGAGCGTTTGCGGTGCCCCTTTTTATAAGTATAAAAAATAAATAAATGTATGGCGCGATAACCTCCGAAGAGATTTTAGGCCGAGCTTCTCTTCCAATTTGCGTCGTGTTCCTCTTGATTTTTTCCTACAAATTGGCGGGACGGGACCTACTTGTTTTATGCCGAATCCGAACGGCATCTGCAGGGCAGATGAGTTTTCGCTGACAGCTTTTCATGATAGAAATACACTCAGAGTGCTTGCCAAATACTGCGGAGGGGCGACTACGCTTAGACAAATTTTCTTCTAATTGAAAAAACTCGTTTCAAAAATTTTGATTTTGCTTTGCCCGGGGCGTGAACCCAGGATCTTCGGTGTGGATGGCGGAGCGCGCCACCGGTGTGATGGTCGCCATTTATAGGTATATTAGCTAAAAATTGCGCACTTTTCATCCTATGCCATCCGTATCCAACTACTATGAGTCTTAGTAGATCCTTAGTGCTCTGAATGCGCCCGCCTTAATATAATGCTTTATAACTATTTCCCACCACCAGGCCGTTTCTATACGCTCTTAATAACTGCATACATTTAAAGAACAACTTTTCGGATCACGCTTCCTCTCTTGATCACTCTACCCACAAATCTCACATATCCCCTTCCTAGTCCTGGCGTCCGATTTCCTCCAATTTTCAAATTCTGCCACTTCTACTCCCACTACCAATACCACCACCATTACCTCTATTGCTACCACTCCAACTATCATTTCCACTCCCAAATACAATGGCCTAGAGCTTATGTCATTTGAAGATGACTTTTGCAAAGCAAAATTTTTAATATAGAAAAAGGTTTGTCATTCCTACAGGGTTCGAGATAGACGTCAAATATTAAGTCGCTTTTGTCGTAGTTAAACACCCTGTATATAGGCATATTTCCATGTAGTATATGTATATTTTGCTATATGGTAGTGTGCACATATGTAACAGAGGCTGGCAACATAACTTTCAAATAAGCATACGAAAGATAGGCAATAATTGACGGTTACCTCGTTTCATGCGCATTGCGACCATGGTTACCTACTTTCGTTATTCGAAAAACTAGATGTTGTAACAAAACTTATGAAATGAAGACTAAACACTTTGTTATCATTGTCAATATCAATTTCAGTTCTATAAAAACAAAAAGTTTTATAAATATGATTTGAATGTGGGCATGTTGAAAGCTTTTATCTTTTATCGTTAAGCTTTTAAGGAAAGCTTTCTGCGCGCCTTTAGTAAAACCTCTTTGAAGGATTTCAGGAAATGCTTTTTAGAGCATTCGGGAACACTTTTAGGAAGCATTTGGGAAAAGCTTTTTAAACTCTCTAAAGCTCTTTGCAAATGATTTTTAGAAGCTTTTGAGAAAATCTTTTTAAAGGTTTTTGGAAAATACTTTTTAGGAAAACTTTTCAGAACTTGAAAAGAGCTTTTTGGAAGCCTTGCAGAAACAATTTTAGAAGCCTTTTAGAAAACCCTTTCCAGGGGCTTTTTGAAAAAGGCTTTTTAAGTATCTGGGAAGTTTATTTCGCACTTTTAGGAAAGGGTTTTGTAGTCTTTGATAAAAGCTTTTTAGAAGTCCTTAAAAATATATTTTTTCAAAGCTTCTGAGAAAAGCATTTTCGAGGCTTTTCGGACATTTTTTTATATGAACTTTTGGGAAGTATTTGGGAAAAATTTAAAAAGCTTTTCGATAAGCGTTGTAGAGGATTTTTGGGAAAGCTTTTGAAAGAAGTTGTTTAAAACTTTTCGGAAAACATTAAAAAGCATTTGGGAAAAGCTTTTTAGAGGACTTTGGAAAATAATTTCGGGAAAGTTTCCTAGATGCTTCAGTATAAGCTTTTGAGAAAAGCTATTAAAAAGTGTTTGGAAAAAATTCGAGAAGCTTTTGAGAAAAGCTAGTCACCATACTCAGCTTTGCAGAACATTTTGCAGGTTATCCAGGAATTACCCCTGGCCATCAGAGGCAGTCATGTGCGTAGGCAGCCACTTGGCAGCCATTGGCTTTGTGGTCCACCACAACACACAGTAGAGAAGATAGAACACACCTTTGCTTAGGCCTCTGCGCACTATTTAATCGATTTTGTGCTCAATGCTGTGGCGACCACCTGGTCTCCTAAACCAAACACGAATTTTTTATTGCCCAGAAAGAGCTCCGTTAAATGCCCCTTTCATGTCTAGAAATATACCCAGAGCAAATTCTTTGTGCTCAAAGGACCCGATTATATTAGCAAGACCGCTTATAGACTTGCTGCATTTTGAAACGTTGGTACAGAAGGAAAGAAAGCTGCAAAGAGGAAGAAGTGCTGCTAACCTGTTTCAATGTAACACTTAATGAAACTTATGGACACTAGCGCTCCGATGTTTTTTTATTCTTCTTCCTTTTTTTCAAATTAAGCACTCATAAATCAATGAAACTGTGTTTTTGATCCCTTGCTGAATCACTTAAGTCTGTTCATTAGGGCTTTAGCTAAGCATGCATTGAATTTATAAAATTTAATGCTTTAGTTTCTTCTGCCTGCCTGCCCCTGTGCTTCACCGCAATCCGATTCTGGTGCATATTTTGGCAATTGAAATTTTTTGCATCACTTTTCATTTCCTACTTTTTATACCTTTCATGAAAATGAAATGGTATATTAATTTCGTCACGAAACCGAAAATTGTAAGTCCTTAAAGGAAAATAGATAGACCCACCATTAAGTATACCGAAATAATCAGGTTGAAGAGCTGAGTTGATTTAGCCATGTCCGTCTGTCTGTTTGTATGCAAACTAGTCCCTCAATTTTTGAGATATCTTGATAAAATTTGGTGAGCGTGTGTATTTGGGTGTCCGATTAGACATTTGTCGGAACCGACCGGATCGGACCACTATAGCATATATCCTCCATACAACCGATTTTTCAGAAAAAGAGGATTTTTGCAATATCTTACCCAATTTAACAGATTGAAGCTTCAAACTTCACCATATACTTTCGTATATTGCACGTATTGTTGCCTGAAAAAATTGATGAGATCGGTCGTATATATAGTATATATCCCATACAACCGATTGTTCAGATAAGGAACTTTTCGTAATTACTGCCCTATTTTAAGAGCTAGAGGCTTCAAATTTCAACGAATGCTTACGTATATAGCATATATTGTTGTCTGAAAAAATCATAAAAATCGGTGGTATATATAGTTTATATATGGTGGTTTATATAGTATATATATATAGTATATATATATATATTTTTTTTTTGCAAATTTTAGCCCCATTTTAACAGCTAGAAGCTTCAAATTTCACAGAATACTTACGTATATAGCATATATTGTTGTCTGAAAAAATCATAGAGATCGGTTGTATATATAGTATATATCTCATACAACCGATTGTTCAGATAAGAAACTTTTCGCAATTTCTACCCCATTTTAACAGCTATAAGCTTCAAATTTCACCAAATGCTTACATGTATAGCATATATTTATGTCTGAAAAAATCATTGAGATCGGTGGTATACATAGTATATATCTCCTACAACCGATTGTTCAGATAAGAAACTTTGCGCAATTTCTGCCCCGTTTTAACAGCTAGAAGCTTCAAATTTCACAAAATGCTTACGTGTATAGCATATATTATTGTCTGAAAAAATCATAGAGATCGGTGGTATATATATTATATACTTCATATAAACTGTCATTTTTGCCCCTTTTTTACTGCTAGAAGCTTCAAAATTCATCAAATTTCATCAAATAGTTACGTTTACGTCATATATTTTTGAAAGACGTGATTCGTACTCATAGTTTTTACATGCAGACCACAAAAAACGTGAAGCTTTGCATCCTCACACAGATTACCTACCTATTTTTTATTTTATATTTATCTTAAAAATCGTTTAGATATGTTCAAATTTCACCAAATGCTTACGTGTATAGCATATGTTTATTGTTGTCTGAAAAAATCATTAAGATCGGTGGTATATATAGTATATATCTCATACAACCGATTGTTCAGATAAGAAACTTTACGCAATTCTACCCCATTTTAACAGCTATAAGCTTCAAATTTCACAAAATGCTTACGTGTATAGCATATATTGTTGTCTGAAAAAATCATTGAGATCGGTGGTATATATGTTTTATATACTTCATATAAACTGTCATTTTTGCCCCTTTTTTACTGCTAGAAGCTTCAAAATTCATCAAATTTCATCAACTAGTTACGTTTACGTCATATATTTTTGAAAGACGTGATTCGTACTCATAGTTTTTACATGCAAACCACAAAAAACGTGAAGCTTTGCATCCTCACACAAAGAACCTACCTATTTTTATACCTTTCATGAAAATGAAATGGTATATTAATTTCGTCACGAAACCGAAAATTGTAAGTCCTTAAAGGAAAATAGATAGACCCACCATTAAGTATACCGAAATAATCAGGTTGAAGAGCTGAGTTGATTTAGCCATGTCCGTCTGTCCGTCTGTCCGTCTGTCTGTTTGTATGCAAACTAGTCCCTCAATTTTTGAGATATCTTGATAAAATTTGGTGAGCGGGTGTATTTGGGTGTCCGATTAGACATTTGTCGGAACCGACCGGATCGGACCACTATAGCATATATCCTCCATACAACCGATTTTTCAGAAAAAGAGGATTTTTGTAATATCTTGCCCAATTTAACAGATTGAAGCTTCAAACTTCACCATATACTTTCGTATATTGCACGTATTGTTGCCTGAAAAAATTGATGAGATCGGTCGTATATATAGTATATATCACATACAACCGATTGTTCAGATAAGGAACTTTTCGTAATTACTGCCCTATTTTAAGAGCTAGAGGCTTCAAATTTCAACGAATGCTTACGTATATAGCATATATTGTTGTCTGAAAAAATCATAAAGATCGGTGATATATATAGTTTATATATGGTGGTATATATAGTATATATATATAGTATATATATATATATTTTTTTTTTTTGCAAATTTTAGCCCCATTTTAACAGCTAGAAGCTTCAATTTTCACAGAGTACTTACGTATATAGCATATATTGTTGTCTGAAAAAATCATAGAGATCGGTTGTATATATAGTATATATCTCATACAACCGATTGTTCAGATAAGAAACTTTTCGCAATTTCTACTACATTTTAACAGATATAAGCTTCAAATTTCACCGATTGCTTACGTATATAGCATATATTGTTGTCTGAAAAAATCATAGAGATCTGTTGTATATGTAGTATATATCTCATACAACCGATTGTTCAGATAAGAAACTTTTCGCAATTTCTACCCCGTTTTAACAGCTATAAGCTTCAAATTTCACCGATTGCTTACGTATATAGCATACATTGTTGTCTGAAAAAATCATAGAGATCGGTTGTATATATAGTATATATCTCATACAACCGATTGTTCAGATAAGAAACTTTTCGCAATTTCTACCCCGTTTTAACAGCTATAAGCTTCAAATTTCACCGATTGCTTACGTATATAGTATGTATTGTTGTGTCAAAAAATCATAGAGATCGGTGATATATATAATATATATATGATGGTATATATAATATATATATATATAGTATATATATTTTTTTTTGCGATTTCTGCCTCATTTTAACAGCTATAAGCTTCAAATTTCACCAAATGCTTACGTGTATAGCATATATTGATGTCTGAAAAAATCATTGAGATCGGTGGTATACATAGTATATATCTCATACAACCGGTTGTTCAGATAAGAAACTTTGCACAATTTCTGCCCCGTTTTAACAGCTAGAAGCTTCAAATTTCACAAAATGCTTACGTATATAGCATATATTGTTGTCTGAAAAAATCATAGAGATCGGTGGTATATATATTATATACTTCATATAAACTGTCATTTTTGCCCCTTTTTTACGGCTAGAAGCTTCAAAATTTATCAAATTTCATCAAATAGTTACGTTTACGTCATATATTTTTGAAAGACGTGATTCGTAGTCATAGTTTTTACATGCAGACCACAAAAAACTTGAAGCTTTGCATCTCCACACAGATTACCTACCTATTTTTTATTTTATATTTATCTTAAAAATCGTTTAGATATGTTCAAATTTCACCAAATGCTTACGTGTATAGCATATATTGTTGTCTGAGAAAATCACAGACACCGGTGGTATATATAGTATATATCTCATACGACCGATTGTTCAGATAAGAAACTTTGCGCAATTTCTTCCCCATTTTAACAGCTAGAAGCTTCAAATTTCACCAAATGCTTACGTGTATAGCATATATTGTTGTCTGAAAAAATCATTGAGATCGGTGGTATATATATTATATACTTCATATAAACTGTCATTTTTGCCCCTTTTTTACGGCTAGAAGCTTCAAAATTCATCAAATTTCATCAAATAGTTACGTTTACGTCATATATTTTTGAAAGACGTGATTCGTAGTCATAGTTTTTACATGCAGACCACAAAAAACGTGAAGCTTTGCATCCCCACACAGATTACCTACCTATTTTTTATTTTATATTTATCTTAAAATCGTTTAGATATGTTCAAATTTCACCAAATGCTTACGTGTATAGCATATATTGTTGTCTGAGAAAATCACAGACACCGGTGGTATATATAGTATATATCTCATACAACCGATTGTTCAGATAAGAAACTTTGCGCAATTTCTTCCCCATTTTAACAGCTAGAAGCTTCAAATTTCACCAAATGCTTACGTGTATAGCATATATTGTTGTCTGAAAAAATCATAGAGATCGGTGGTATATATATTATATACTTCATATAAACTGTCATTTTTGCCCCTTTTTTACGGCTAGAAGCTTCAAAATTCATCAAATTTCATCAAATAGTTACGTTTACGTCATATATTTTTGAAAGACGTGATTCGTAGTCATAGTTTTTACATGCAGACCACAAAAAACGTGAAGCTTTGCATCCCCACACAGATTACCTACCTATTTTTTATTTTATATTTATCTTAAAAATCGATTAGATATGTTCAAATTTCACCAAATGCTTACGTATATAGCATATATTGTTGTCTGAGAAAATCACAGACACCGGTGGTATATATAGTATATATCTCATACAACCGATTGTTCAGATAAAAAACTTTTCGCAATTTCTACCCCATTTTAACAGCTATAATCTTCGAATTTCACCGATTGCTTACATATATAGTATGCATTGTTGTGTCAAAAAATCATAGAGATCGGTGATATATATAATATATATATGATAGTATATATATTTTTATACCTTTCATGAAAATGAAATGGTATATTAATTTCGTCACGAAACCCAAAATTGTAAGTCCTTAAAGGAAAATAGATAGACCCACCATTAAGTATACCGAAATAATCAGGTTGAAGAGCTAAGTTGATTTAGCCATGCCCGACTGTCCGTCTGTCTGTTTGTATGCAAACTAGTCCCTCAATTTTTGAGATATCTTGGTAAAATTTGGTGAGCGGGTGTATTTGGGTGTCCGATTAGACATTTGTCGGAACCGGCCGGATCGGACCACTATAGCATATATCCTCCATACAACCGATTTTTCAGAAAAAGAGGATTTTTGTAATATCTTACTCAATTTAACAGTATGAAGCTTCAAACTTCACCATATACTTTCGTATATTGCACATATTGTTGCCTGCAAAATTTGATGAGATCGGTCGTATATATAGTATATGTTGAAATATGATACATAAAATAGCAACCCTAAATTTGCAACAATGCGTATGTCAGATAATCTCACTCTTTTATTGTTTTTGACACTTTGAGTCTCTTATTAAACGTTGAACAGTACACTCGTGTTTTTACTTATTGATCTTTGGGAAACACCTCAACATAACTTTTAACAGGTTATGGGCCCAGTAAGCGCATGTTCAATTGAAAGTTAAAAAGTATATTTTTCGTAAAATGAGTTCGATGTACCAGATCGAGAAGCTGGACGATAAGAATTATGATTCTTGGTCCATTCAGATGCGCAGTGTGTTGGTGCATTCTGAGCTATGGAAAATAACTTCAGGGGAGTGCAAAAGAGACGACACAGGTGATGCTGACGAAGTGGCAAAGTGGATTGCTCGCGACGAGAAGGCTTTGGCCATGGTCACATTAAGCGTGAAGCCAACGCAACTGAATTATTTGCGGCATTGCAAAACGTCGGAAGAAGCGTGGAAAAAACTTAAAGAAGTTTATCAGCCAAGTGGTCCGGTAAGAAAAGTTTCACTTTATAAAAAGTTATTGAGCCTAAAAATGTCAGAGGGTGAAAACGTTGCGGCGTATTTGAATGTGTTCACCACAATTATGGACAAACTAGCTGGAGTGGGCATAGAGCTAAATCAAGAGCTGGTTGCCATTATATTATTATCTAGTTTGCCAAAAGAATTCGAGAATTTTTTCATTGCGATGGAAACGAGGGACAATCTTCCAGCGGTTGACGTGCTAAAATTGAAGCTTCTAGAAGAAGGCGAGCGTCGTGGTAGCATGCATGAACATACAGCTAACGAATTTAGTGGACAGCAAGCGTTTGCAGCGAAGTCGACGTCTAGCGGCAACAGAGAGAAGAAAAAAGGCAATTACAACAATGTTACTTGCTATCGTTGTGGAAAGAAGGGCCATATAAAAAGCAATTGTTCGGCGAAATTAAACAAATCTACGAAAGAAAACGATTCAGCTAAACAGCAACAACAAAGCTCCTTCACTGTTTTGGGTGCAACAGATTGCGAAACATTCGACAGAGGAAAGTGGTGTTTAGATAGCGGTGCGACAGCGCATATGTGTTGCGACCGAAAATTGTTCTCGAACTTTGTGAATCATACAGAGTGGATCGCATTGGCCGG
This sequence comes from Eurosta solidaginis, assembly GCF_040869045.1. Classification (NCBI taxonomy): domain Eukaryota; kingdom Metazoa; phylum Arthropoda; class Insecta; order Diptera; family Tephritidae; genus Eurosta; species Eurosta solidaginis. Next base: position 239,935,957 of record NC_090322.1, read on the forward strand.
TGACAACAGCATTCGTGCAGAAGGTAAAGGCGATGTCAAAATACAAACGGACATGTATGTTGTGACACTAAAAGACCTTTTTGTTCGTGCCTGGTATGAAAGGCAATTTTATATCAGTTGGTCGTGCAGTCGAGATGGGCTGCGCAGTAGTTTTTGGCAGCAAATTTGCAACAATTAAGAAAAACGGCGCCGATATTTTGCGTGTAAAAAGAACAAAGCATTTGTTTATGCTGAGTAATGAGAAAAGTGGTTGTTTTGGTGCTATTCAAAGTGACGCAGTAATGTGGCATAATAGATTTGGCCACATAAATTATGCGAGTTTGAAAGAAATGTCAAACAAGTGCATGGTAAATGGTTTAGAAAATGTAGATTTTTCTGTGAAGCCATCGTGTCAAACGTGTATGCTTAGCAAAATACACACACAACCATTTCCAAGTGCAGCAGAAAATAAATCAAAGAATTTGTTAGAATTGATACATACGGATGTATGTGGGCCATTTGAAACAACTTCACTTGGCGGTGCGAAGTATTTTTTACTATTTATTGACGACATGTCAAGGCGAGTTTTTGTTTACTTCTTAAAATCAAAAGATGAAGTTTTTGATAAATTTGTATCGTTTTGCTCAATGGTAGAGCGACAAACTGGCAGAAAAGTGAAAGCAGTTCGTAGTGACAATGGACGTGAGTACGTCAACAAATCATTTAATGAATATTTTGATAAGCATGGCATAGTGCGGCAATTAACAGTTCCCTACACTCCTCAGCAAAATGGGGTGGCTGAGAGGGCAAACCGCACGTTGGTTGAAATGGCCAGGTGTTTATTGGCACATTCGGGTATGTGTGCGGCGCTATGGGCAGAGGCAGTGGCAACTGCCGTGTATTTGCGGAATCGATTGCCAACTAAGGCATTAAATAATATGACACCATATGAAGCATGGTGTGGTAAGAAACCTACAATAAAACATTTGCGAGTATTTGGCTCTACGGCAGTGGCATTAGATAAAACGCAGCGTAGCAAATTTAAAGTGAAGGGTAAACAATACAAAATGGTTGGTTACTCAATGGTTTCAAAAGCGTATAGATTATACGATCCTGATGTTAGACAGGTGGTTGAAAAACGCGACGTATTATTTGATGAATGCCATAGCGTGGAAGCGTGTAACGACGAACAAATAACATTCGATTTTTTTGATAACCATCAGGTTCAAGCTGACACTGGTACTGCTGGTGATGTAGATTCTGATAAAGAAATCTGTAGCGATGATAATAAAGAAATCTGTAGCGATGATAATGCAAGCGATATGTATGCGAGTGCTGAAGAAGAAGTTGAGCACATTGGGCGTGGTAGACCTAAGCTCGTGCGTAATGGTAAACGAGGTCGTCCACGAAAAGTATTTAATGTTTTAAATGCTATGAGTACTAAGGAGGTGCTTGTTCCTCAAACATACGAGGAGGCAATTAGTAGCGATGAAGTTGAATTATGGAAGGCCGCCATGAAAAAAGAACACGATTCGTTGGTTGGAATTAATACATGGTCTTTGGTAGACTTACCAAAGGGCCAGTCAATCGTAGGGTGCAAGTGGGTATATACCCTAAAGCGCAACGAACATGGTGGCATTGAGCGGTATAAGGCACGGTTGGTGGCAAAGGGGTGTTCACAGAAATATGGAGTGAATTACTCGGACACTTTTTCTCCAGTATGTCGGTTTGAGGCCATACGGTTGGTATTGGCATTAGCAGCAGAGATGAAACTACATGTACACCAGATGGATGTATGCACAGCATATTTAAACAGCGAACTAGAGGATGTCGTATACATGAAACAACCACAAGGTTACCGTGATGAAAGTCAACCAACAAAAGTCTTAAGGTTGAACAAGGCCATATACGGTTTGAAGCAGTCTGGAAGAGCTTGGAATTTCAAGTTAGATGAAGCGTTGAGAAGTTTAGGTTTCAGTCAGTGCGAGAGCGAACGCTGTTTGTATAAACAAGATATAGAAGGTAACCTTTGCTTAATCCTTGTTTATGTTGATGATCTGCTTCTAGCATACCAATCGAAGGAAATCATGACTAGGGTCAAGGCGAATATATGTGATATTTTTGAATGCATTGACAAGGGTCCCCTTCATATGTTTTTGGGTATGCAGATTGAGCGTGAAGGTGAACTAGGTGATATCACCATTGTTCAATCCCAATATATCAAAGATTTATTGACGCAACATTGTATGGAAGTATGTAGGTCAGCATCGACACCATTAGATGCTGGTTACCAAGTAGCGTGTGATGATGAACGTTGTACTAGGGTTGATCAGACATTATACCAATCTACGATTGGGGCGCTGATGTGGCTGGCACTTTCGACAAGACCGGATATATTCCATTCGGTAGCCAAGTTGGCACAGCGAAACAAAGATCCACATAGCGAACATTTGGCGGGCATAAAGCACATTTTAAGATACCTAGCATCAACCAAAAATATGAAGTTGCGATATAGAGCATGCGGTCAAGGGTTGAAGGGTTACGCAGATGCCGATTGGGGCGCCAACAGAATTGATCGAAGATCATACACCGGCTACGTGTTCTTCCTTGCAGGAGGAGGGATTTCCTGGAAGTCAGAAAAACAGGATTGTGTAGCCTTAAGCAGTACCGAGGCCGAATACATGGCCATGTCATCGGCAGCAAAAGAAGCACTACATTTAAGACGTATTATAATTGAGATTGGATGTGGTAACGGTCAAACTCCAACGATATTGTACGGGGATAACATTAGTGCTCAACATTTGGCAAAGAATCCAGTGCATCATGCTAGATCGAAGCACATTGATATCAGATATCATTTTATTAGAGAGATTGTTGAGAAAGGTGAAATAAAGTTAGAATATGTATCAACTAATAACATGATAGCTGATATTTTAACAAAAAATTTGTCGAAGAAGAAACATACAGATTTAATGAAATTGTTAAGTTTAGAAGAATAACATTCGCATTGAGGAGGGGTGTTGAAATATGATACATAAAATAGCAACCCTAAATTTGTAACAATGCGTATGTCAGATAATCTCACTCTTTTATTGTTTTTGACACTTTGAGTCTCTTATTAAACGTTGAACAGTACACTCGTGTTTTTACTTATTGATCTTTGGGAAACACCTCAACATAACTTTTAACAGTATATATCCCCCACAACCGATTGTTCAGATAAGAAACTTTTCGTAATTACTGCCCTATTTTAAGAGCTAGAGGCTTCAAATTTCAACGTGTGCTTACGTATATAGCATATATTGTTTTCTGAAAAAATCATACAGATTGGTGGTATATATAGTATATATATGGTGGTATATATAGTATATATATATATTCGGAATTTTAGCCTTATTTTAACAGCTAGAAGCTTCAAATTTCACCGAACGCTTACGTATATGGCATATATTGTTGTCTGAAAAAAATCATAGAGATCGGTTGTATATATAGTATATATCTCATACAACCGATTGTTCATATAAGAAACTTTTCGCAATTTCTACCCCATTTTAACAGCTATAAGCTTCAAATTTCACCGATTGCTTACGTATATAGTATATATTGTTGTGTCAAAAAATCATAGAGATCGGTGATATATATAATATATATACGATGGTATATATAGTATATATATATTTTTTTTTTGCGATTTTTTTTATTTTATATTTATCTTAAAAATCGTTTAGGTATGTACATCTGTTCACTAGATATTTCTTACTTTTATACATCCGATTATTCGGAGATTACGAACGGGATAAAATTATTGTTCAGCCCCATTCATGAAAGGTATGAAGTCTTCGGCATAGCCGAAGACAGTCCCGTCCTTACTTGTTTGTTGTTGTCTTTTGGGTACTTTAATTTGTTATATTTTTTTAATGTTTGTTTTTGTTCTTTAATGATTTTGGCATTGGTATCTTAAGTTATTTGTGCAAATATTTGTTGTTATGGCGCTGTTGTGTCCGTTTTTGCTGGCTCATGTTGTCATCGTTTGTTGCTCTAATTTTATTTTTGCTTCTCCTCGATTAGCCTTTTATGTTGTCGCCTTTGCTTATTTTTCCCCATTCTCATTGCATTACAACTATGCCATGCATCAGCAGCTTGCTCTTCTGGTCTTTGGCTTCGTCTAATTTGGCAACTTGCAACTCAGCTCTTCTGACCTTATTTCACTTGTAACGAGCTGAAGTAGATTTAGCAAACAACATTATACACTACATACATATTACAAACATTTTTTTATGTTAGTGTCTGTATTTGATGCCGTATGCGTGCTTAGAATTCAATCTTGCACGACAGTAGTGGCGGAACAAACGTTACTACAAAAAATGTTTTTTTGAAGTTAGATGAAGTCTAGATTCAACGTGGCAATGGAGAAGCGGAAACAAGAGAAAGCGGAAGTGGATGAGGGAAAGGGGCAGCAGAGATAGAGAGAGGGGGGTGAATGAGGGAGTGCAAAAGAAAGAGGAAGAATGATAGAAAGTGACGAAGAGAGAGGTAGAGGGAAAGGAGGAGAGAGAGAGAAAGAGAAAAAGACAAAGGAAGAGAGCGGAAAATTAAAAGAGTTAGAGAAGAGGAAAAAGAGTGAGCAAAATATATAGAGGAAGAGAAAGTAGAGAAAGGGGGAGAGGGGAAAGGGACGTAAAGGAAGAGCGAAAGCAGAAGAAAGAGAGATGAGCAGGGAGTGAAAGAGGGGGAGATAGAGGAAGAGGGAAGGGAAAGAGGCCAAGGAAGAGAAAACGAGAGAATGTGGAAGAGAGGTGGTAAAGAAGTCGAAGAACAGAGATGTAATTGAATAGAAAGAGGGAGAGAAATGGAGAAAGGCTTAAGAGGAGCAAGAGGAAAACGGAGAAGCTGACGAAAAGGGAAAGGGAGAACAAAAAAAGTGTCACCACTGTAATGGCTTTATGCATGCTTTGTTAACTCTGAAGGAACTTTGTCTGCGCAAACGTATAAAGTAATATTGGTATTTGGTCTATGTGCCTGCGAAGCGATCACAATAGCGATAAGATCCTGCCCATCACAGGCTTTTAAAGTGATCTGGCTTATCACACCGAACGGTCTTGGGTCTTTGGTAGCATTGTGCCTTATCTTATAAAAAAAGGGACTGCATAGGTTCCACATGGAGTTACTTAATCGAAAGATGGGGAGCTCACTCAAATATTCGACATTTCCGCCTTCATGGATGAATGTAAAATGACTGCGGAGTGGTAGCTGTTGTATTTGCAATACATCCTATCATGTGCATAATTTTGTGACTTTCGGTCTAAGCGAGTATATTTCAATACGAGGTTGGATTGGAAGCGACAATAGCCAGACGGCTCTTCGGGCATTCGGTTCAGTACGGATAACAACGAGTCCGGTTGGTCAGTGTGGGGAGTAGATATTCAACGATCAATAAAATCATCATGTGCTTCGCAAAGAAAATCCTTTTTTTATGGCTGCTAGTGTTATTTTAGCCGCACCGGACCTCTAAGTGAATACTTAGCGTTTGCAAGTACATCGATCTCTTCAACTAATATTTCAACTTAAACCTCAATCATCGTCTTTGAGAGACAAAATGAGCACAGCACCAACATTTAATCCAACGATAGTCTTACCGAACGCTGATTGACTCTGGTCAATAGTCAACAGAGACGACAGATGCTAAGCGACATACATTATTTGCGCTCGCTACAATGTGCGAAGGATGAAGGCCAAAGTCGTATAATTTTGATTCGACTTGACTTTGGTTTGTTTACACACTAATTTATGTACTTTGTCTTATGTGTTAGACGGTACAAGAAAAAAAGCGTTTTCCTTTTTTCGAGCGCAAAATTCCTCATGACGAAAGGGAGGAAAAACTTAGTTGAACCCAGAGAAGTTAAGAAGCTTAGAATATTTGCGCGGTAGGCATGCATTTCGGAAGAGGCGACTAAAGTTGGCAGACTCCAAGGTTCGAGGAGTCAAAAAAGTCGTTCCCGAGGCATATCCGGAAAGACTTGCGGAAAAGGGCTTTCCACGTCCGCATTACTCGATTTAACTTTCGGAGATTGCCTTTGCGGTTACAACAACAACGGATAAATAGATGGTTAGCCGTGGTACTGTCAACTACTTCGCACCAACAACGGGATGGTAGCAGACCTCCTTCTGGGAAACAACTATCTTTAAACCATTTCACATAGATCCTTCGATCGCTTTTCACTTCTCCGCATTATCTCCTTGAATTAATTGGTTGGTTGGCGGGTATGGGGAGTGGCATAGGTCCTAGAAGGCTTCTGGTATTTGCCAAGAGGACAGTTATTTTATAACAAAGGTCCTAGTTTTTGATAAGATTGGTCCTTAAACAAACTTCTTGTAACACTATTAACTCATTCAGTATATATGAGGTCCTCACAGACTTGCCTATACAACCTAATTTATCCTATGTATTAAAAAACAAGTTTCTAAGTAAAAATAAAATTTTTTTAAATTAAAATTAAATTTACTGTTATTTTTCTAAAAACATGCTAAAAAAATAACTCTTACTTTCTGAGCGAAATATAAAAATTAAAAAAATAACTTGTATTTTCCTATCGAAATGAAAAATATCTGTTATTTTTCTAGAGAAACTAATAGCTCATAAAATATATCGATCCATAACCGCACAAAGGGCTTAACCGACATTATTTTAGGTTTTTTGTTTTTTATGGAAACCGAAAGGCCATTACCATATGCACCAGCTCCACAAAAATTTATGTCCTACGAAGTAGCGATACAAAGTTATAGATAAGGTAATTTTGGCTCAAGTGCACAAAACACTTTGTTTATATTTTTTTGTGCTCGCAATGTGTAGGTTAACCCTTTTTTCCCAGAAATTTTGTCATTTTAATACAAAGTTTTTACATTTTGGTGTGCATGTTTCGTAATTTTCGTCTTTTTAACCCTAGAAAGATAAAGTTATTTTTTTGTTTTTTTTTTTTGTTAATCATTTATTTCATATATATTCAGTTGTTTTAAATGTTTTTTAAAGAAAAATATTGTTTTTTAATATATTAAAAATTAAGTTTGACTTGACTTGCACTTGTCCTTACAAAATTCAGTCTTTTTCGAAGGACCTCAGTTTATAGCAAAAAAATTAAAATAAAATACATTTTTTTGTACTTCAATTGAATGAATTAACTGTTTTAAACTATACTTAAAAAAAATATTAGCTAAAATTACCATTTTAGGCAAAAATTACATATAAAATTTGTAGTCACGTAAAAGATAACGATACGTCTCTTAGAAATATTTTTAAAAAACAATCGTATATATTTCAGCAAACAAAAATTTACTACTGAAAAACACCCCCACTGCAAACTGGTAATGGTAGCTGAGAAAACTGAGAGTGAGAATGTTCTCTCTTTACGATTGTGGGATACTGAGAGCAAAATTAAAACGACGTATGTCTCACAGACGTACGTTATCTGACTAGTGTTAATTTAAATATGGACTTCTTGCAAACACAGGCGATTATTTTTTAGATTAAGATTTTTCTTAATAAGGATTATAATGAATATAGCCAAATTATTGTTGCAGATTTCAAATAAAGTTGTTCCATACAGACACACCGATTCTTCAGGGGGAATAGTTGAAGAAGATACTTATGTTGGGAAACGAGGTAGGAGGATTCCGAAACCACTACCCAAAAGACTTCTACGAAAGAAGAGACCTTCTACTTCAGCTTATACAGGAGCTTACAAAGAATTACATCGTTAAATTATTCAGATTTAAAATCACTTTGTGATAAAAATATAATTCCCGATATATTCCACAGAGAGTACCTCAACTTAAAACACAACTCTTTTATCACAGATACATTACCAGATACTGATGTAAAAGACGGCAATATGAAATGAATAGAGTGTACCTTAGTTATATAGTTTTTATTTAAAAATACTTAGTTTAGTTGTAAATTTAAAATATTTGTTGATCAGTCTGCATCTCAAAATCTAAATAAATATGAATTCCGTCTTGAAATTTGAATACAAACATTGATCTGGATAACCAACCACTGTTTTTAATGTTTTCAAATGTGTATTTTTAATATTTTAATTTTGGCTTAACCGACACTTTCAAGTAATGAAATCTTTTTTTGTTTTTTTGGAAAGCAAAAAGGGCTTAAGCGACAAATGCGTCATTATTATTAAAAAAATGTAAACAAATCCCACATCAGTATACGTCAATTATATAGTCTTATATACACACCAACTTTCACGTTACTATCTGAAGTAATCGCAATATTAATACAAAAAAGCGTCTACTGAATGATTTTGTTTATGTCGGTTAAGCCTTTCTGTGGTTATGGCTCGATATGTTAATTTCTGCGCCAAATAAAATAACTGTTATTTTAGCATCGCACTAAAAAACTCAAAAAAATAATTGTTATTCTCGTACCCAAACAAAGAATCATCAAATTACTGTTATTTTCCGAGCAAAAGAAACAAAATCGAAATCTCTGGGTAAAATGGACACTAAATTCATGCGCCGTAGCAGATAAACGACTTTTTGTTTTTTTTTCGATCGGTCTAATGCGTATCTAAAATTTGTTTTCATCTTGCCCTTTGCAGTTGGTCGGTCTTTTCTCTTCTAATGTGACTCATGTAGATTTTACAGTTGTGGTCACCTGGCTTTTCATATTTTCCTGATTTTGTTGTTGTTAACTTTTTTTAAAATTTATGTGCTGTCACAGTTGTGAACTTGAATTGCTTCTTTTTTTGTTGTTTTTGTAAGAATTGGCGTTTCGCATCAGTGAGCTGCTGCCGGTTTGATGTCATAAAGTCTCTTATGTAGTAGCTTGGTATGGATGTTGTTGTTGTATATTCTGCAGAAAAAAAGATAGCCATACAAATACAAATATCCATGTAGATAAACAAGCTATAATCCATCCGGAACGACAACTGGATTTGGTTTGTTTGGCCTGTTTGTTAATGTTGAGTCGGTACGACTGTGCAGATGGCTTAGTTACTCTTGGCAAATATTAAATAAGAAAGTACCTGGTGTACTATGTAGATATCCATAAGGGGCATTTTCTAACGATAACAAGTTTGCTATGTATGAACATCCCTTTAGGGAATTTAGCTTCACGCATTTCCAGAGAGGATGGGCAACTTGCTCAAGAAGACCGTCAAAAGGAACTATTTCACGAAGAAAAGTTCAAAACAGCCCTGTGTAGAAGTAAACCTAGGAAAGCCCCAGCGTTTGATGACATCTCGTAGCAAGAAGCTACCGCGGATAGTTCTCGTTCCAAATGCCAAAGAAGAACCCAATCCCAGTCGTCTTTCCGTCCAAGGCCTAAAGCATAGGTGTTAGCCGCCAGGTAGGGCAACAAGTTTTCAGAGACAGCGTGTAACCTAGCAAGACGGATAATCTTAGTGATTACGCTGGCTCTGTGACAAGGAGACCCCCCGAAAGGGATCCGTCGGCGACCACAATTTTTCATAGACACTGTAATCCTTCAGTCATTGTGGCAAAATCACTGGTACATGAATATTCGCCAACTCAGAAGCGGAAAACAAGCCAAAGATAATCGGGCCCAACGTTGGGCGTCAAACCATGCTTGCCACTAAGTTTGAACAAAATGATTGAAACTAGCGTGTATGGGTTAGAACTCCCATGATTTTGTCTCTGTCTTTTTCGACCGAAAAGGGCCACAAAATGATCCCAAAGTTACGAGAGTACAAATCACTAATATAGGCCTCTTGAAACGATTTATTTAGCCGTAATGACTGGATTAAAAGCTACCTGTTTTAGATCTCCTTTACAGCAATTCCAACAGGGACGATAGGTGCATTCTCATTTATCTGTTTTTATTGCTGTTCTAATATTGCCGTTCATATAACGTTTGACTGCACAATTTGGAAATGCAGCTGGTCAAAGCATTTTGCTTTCTGTTATTTGTTTGTTATTTATTGTTTCTTTCTTGTTTTTATACTCAGTTGAGCAGAGCTCACAGGGTATATTAACTTTGATTGGATAACGGTTGGTTATACAGGTATAAAGGAATCGAGATAGATATAGACTTCCATATATAAAAATCATCAGTATCGAAAAATAATTCGATTGATCCATGTCCGTCCGTCCGTCCAAATACGGATTAAGCGATGAAACTTGGTGGGTGAGTTGAACTTATGACGGAGAATAGAAAAATAGTAAAATTTTGGACAATGGGCGTGGCACCGCCCACTTTTAAAAGAAGATAATTTAGAAGTTTTGCAAGCTGTAATTTGGCAGTCGTTGAAGATATCATGATGAAATTTGGCAGGAACGTTACTCCTATTACTATATGTATGCTTAATAAAAATTTGCAAAATCGGAGAACGACCACGCCCACTTTTAAAAAAAAATTTTTTTAAGTCTAATTTTAAAAGAAAAGTTAACATCTTTACAGTATATAAGTAAATTATGTCAACATTTGACTCCAGTAATGATATGGTGCAACAAAATACAAAAATAAAAGAAAATTTCAAAATGGGCGTGGCTCCGCCCTTTTTCGTTTAATTTGTCAAGGATACTTTTAATGCCATAAGTCGAACAAAAATTTACCAATCCTTGTGAAATTTGGTAGAGGCTTAGATTCTAGGACGTTAACTGTTTTCTGTGAAAAAGAGCGAAATCGGTTGAAGCCACGCCCAGTTTTTATACACAGTCGACCGTCTTTCCTTCCGCTCGGCCGTTAACACGATAACTTGAGCAAAAATCGATATATCTTTACTAAACTCAGTTCACGTACTTATCTGAAGTCACTTTGTATTGGTGTAAAAAATGGCCGAAATCCGACTATGACCACGCCCACTTTTTCGATATCGAAAATTACGAAAAATGAAAAAAATGCCATAATTATATACCAAATATGAAAAAAGGGATGAAACATGGTAATTGGATTGGTCTATTGACGCAAAATAAAACTTTAGAAAAAAACTTTGTAAAATGGGTGTGACACCTACCATATTAAGTAGAAGAAAATGAAAAAGTTTCGCAGGGCGAAATCAAAAGCCCTTGGAATCTTGGCAGGAATACTGTTCGTGGTATTACATATATAAATAAATTAGCGGTACCCGACAGATGATGTTCTGGATCACCCTGGTCCACATTTTGGTCGATATCTCGAAAACGCCTTCACATATACAACTAAGGCCCACTCCCTTTTAAAATACTCATTCACACCTTTCATTTGATACCCATATCGTACAAACAAATTCTAGAGTCACCCCTGGTCCACCTTTATTGTGATATCTCGAAAAGGCGTCCACCTATAGAACTAAGGCTCACGCCCTTTTAAAATACTCATTAACGCCTTTCATTTGATACCCATATCGTACAAACAAATTCTAGAGTCACCCCTGGTCCACCTTTATGGCGATATCTCGAAAAGGCGTCTACCTATAGAACTAAGCCCCACGCCCTTTTAAAATACTCATTAACACCTTTCATTTGATACCCATATCGTACAAACAAATTCTAGAGTCACCCCTGGTCCACCTTTATGGCGATATCTTGAAAAGGCGTCCACTCATAGAACTTAGGCCCACTCCCTTTTAAAATACTCAGTAACACCTTTCATTTGATATCCATATCGTACAAACAAATTCTAGAGTCACCCCTGGTCCATCTTTATGGTGATATCTCGAAAAGGCGTCCACCTATAGAACTTAGGCCCACGCCCTTTTAAAATACTCATTAACACCTTTCATTTGATACCCATATCGTACAAACAAATTCTAGAGTCACCCCTGGTCCACCTTTATGGCGATATCTCGAAAAGGCGTCCACTCATATAACTTAGGCCCACTCCCTTTTAAAATACTCAGTAAAACCTTTCATTTGATACCCATATCGTACAAACAAATTCTAGAGTCACCCCTGGTCCATCTTTATGGCGATATCTCGAAAAGGCGTCCACCTATAGAACTTAGGCCCACGCCCTTTTAAAATACTCATTAACACCTTTCATTTGATACCCATATCGTACAAACAAATTCTAGAGTCACCCCTGGTCCATCTTTATGGCGATATCTCGAAAAGGCGTCCACCTATAGAACTTAGGCCCACGCCTTTTTAAAATACTCATTAACACCTTTCATTTGATACCCATATCGTACAAACAAATTCTAGAGTCACCCCTGGTCCACCTTTATGGCGATATCTCGAAAAGGCATCCACTAATAGAACTTAGGCCCACTCCCTTTTAAAATACTCAGTAAAACCTTTCATTTGATACCCATATCGTACAAACGCATTCTAGAGTCACCGCTGGTCCATCTTTATGGCGATATCTCGAAAAGGCGTCCACCTATAGAACTTGGGCCCACGCCATTTTAAAATACTCATTAACACCTTTCATTTGATACCCATATCGTACAAACAAATTCTAGAGTCACCCCTGGTCCATCTTTATGGCGATATCTCGAAAAGGCGTCCACCTATAGAACTTAGGCCCACGCCCTTTTAAAATACTCATTAACACCTTTCATTTGATACCCATATCGTACAAACTATTTCTAGAGTCAGCCCTGGTCCACCTTTATGGCGATATCCCTAAATGGCGTCCATCTATAGAATTATGGCCCACTCCCTCTTAAAATACTCTTTAATACCTTCCATTTGATACACATGTCATACAAACACATTCCAGGGTTACCCTAGGTTCTTTTTACTACATGGTGATTTTCCCTTATTTTGTCTCCACCGCTCCCAACTGAGTATGTAATGTTCTGTTACACCCGAACTTAGCCTTCCTTACTTGTTGATTACTAACTTTGTTTGTGGACAACTGTAAACAATTGTGTTGTGCTATTTTAGTTGTTTTTCTGCTTTGGCCACACGCTTGGATTATTGTTTTGCTTTTACACATTTAACTACACCAGCTCTTGAATAACTTGTATTGGAAACTTTGTAATACAGACATATTACACCTCCAACTACATCGATCTTAAGTGCATTTGTACATATGGACTTAAGTCATTCTGTTCGGTGTTGTGTACTCTTCTTGATTGTTTGTTTGTTGTATGATGCTCTGGAAATTGGTTGTTCTCGATAGCAATCTTGGTTTGCCGATTTGACTTTATTAGTAAATTTGGTTTCCTTCATAAAAAATCATTGAATATCTCAATTTTAGTGGGTGAAAGCTTTTACGGAAATTCATAAGCATGGGCTTTTCTAAGTTAGTGGATTCGTGTTAGATTTGTAGATTGGAAATTAAGCTTAAAATTGTGCACTAAGATTGAAATGAGGGACCTTTTTTTTTGAAATGAAAAAATGCTTTATGTACTAACCCCGATTTTTAGGACTCCCTGCGTAACGCTCTTTAGTGTGAGTTCCTTCTTCTCTTGACGGGCTATCTAGTTAAATCTAACCTCGCCTGCGTAATAATCTTTCACTTGCATCGCAATTGGCATTGCTTCGGGGGCATTAGCGCTATACGCTACTTCAAGTTAATACACCAGGAAACCAAATCCTCGTGAGAAGTATTTGTCATGCTGTGGAGCTGCTTACGAAGAAAAGGTGGCATATTAAGAATTGGTTCAAGTTAAAGTCATCCTTCTTTATGTGATTTATATTTAACCGTGAGTGTATCTCTTTCCTCGGGGAGAATATATATCGGTATGACCAAGACAGACTGCGGAAACCATGTGGTAAAATGAAGCTATTCGCGAATTCCATCTGCGTTGAACCGAAGTGACAGCGCTGATGTGTGCAGCGTCCCTCTACGCGCCTTTGGGCTACCTATATTTGCTATTAATCAACTAAAGGCCGTTTTCGCCATCTTCTGTTAGTCTCTTATCTATAAGTTATCGAACTTTTCGCTTTCTCCATGTTAACTGAAGCTTGGCGTCTCAGTTAAGTCAAAGGGAAAAGTGTAAACAAAAGTTAACCGGGAGTCAAATGGAGCTATCTGATAAATTAGACAGGTAAAATTCACTTCAACTGGGGATGGTGAAAACGGCCCTTAGGTTGATATATTGCTTATCTTTATCTAACTCTTGTTTTAACTTTATTTTAAATTACGTATATCTTTATCTTAATAGTTATCTTCATATTTATCTTTATTTTTGTATTTTTCTTTATATTTATCGTTGTGTTTATCTTAATCCTTATCTTTACCTTTATATTTATATTTATCTTTATCTTTATCATTATTTTTATTTTTATCTTTTTCTTTATTATCTTTATCGTTACCTTTATGTTTGTCTCTTTGTCGCTATATTTATTATTTTTATCTATGGCTTTTTTTATTTTAATCTTAATTTTTATCTTTATCTTTGTATTTTCCTATATATTTATCTTTATTTTTATCTTTATCTTTATTTGCATCTTTACCTTTATCTTAATTTTTATCTTTATCTTTGTCTATATCTTTATTCTTATTTTTATTTTTTAATCTTAATTTGTATCTTTATCTTTGTATTTTCCTTTGTATTTATTTTTATCTTTATCCTTATTTTCATCTTTATTTTTATTTTTATCTTTATCTCTGTCTTTTTCTTTATCTTTGCCTTTATCTTTATCTTTGTATTTGTCTTTATCTTATTATTTGTCTTTATTTTTTCCTTTATCTTTACCTTTATCTTTATCTTTGTCTTTCTTTGTCTTTGTCCCTATCTTCATCTTAACTTATTTTAATCAATACGCATCATCCCATGCATTTTATTTGCTTCTACTTCTTCGTATCCATTTTAATCGCTCCGCCAGCGTTTCAACGCTTTTGTGTTGTTGCAAAACACTTTTCGAGTTACTAAATGACTTTGCAAGTTTGTTTGACGAATTTAAAGTGCGCTTGATTGTTTTTATCAAACAATTTTCAACTGCATTAACTACACTAAAACTTCAATTTTAATTAAATCCTCTTCTTCATACTCACTGCCTCTCTTACTTACCACTTATGATGCGCTCCAAACCGACTGCATTCTAATAAAATACAGAGAAAATCCGCCATTATCGCATTCACTCAACAGTCATCAGAAGTAGTCACAGTTGCTATGCATTTCCGTCCGCATAAATTTCCATTACCATAATTAAAATTCCTTCTTGGTTTCTACAGAATACTGCTGCTCTCAAACCGCTCAAAAAATGGCTAGGAGGGAGGAACGTTGTTACTTTGGGATTTATATAATTTGTAAGAGCGTTTTGCAAGTCAGTTAAGGGCGGACAGTGTTTCTGATTGAGCTTTGTATGTGCGTGGTATGTAGATGAAGGTGGAGAAAAAGGAGTCATCTGTGGTTTTCTTTTACTTTAAGCCCTATGACAATTTCCTATGCAAGAATAAAAGGATTACAAGCCTTTTATACACACAGTCAGTCACACTAGTAATAGGAGAGTGTATTTCAAAAATAAGTGGTTGATTCCAGCAGTCGTTGTCATTCCCGCACCCTTATTTATATTAATATATGTACATTAAAAAAAAAAAAACTTAAATAACTTTTCTAATCACTTCAAAGCAGTAAAACGATAAATTGCCAAATTTTGTTTGTTTTTTTTTTTTAAATTTATTGTTTCACTGCACTGAAGTTACTAAGAAATAAACAAAAACAATAATAATTAAAGAAAAATGTTTTTATTTTTTTATATCTAATGATTGCAAAATTAAAAAAAAAAAAAATTTATTTAAAAAAAATGTATTCCCTTATTCATTATTTTACTTTTAACATTTTGATTTGTAAAATTTTCTCCATTTACTGCCTCATTTGAAACTTCCGTTTGAAAACTTTCGTTTCTGATTATTTCATTTTTATTTCTTTTGCACTATTTTCCTCTAAAATTATTTTGAATAAAACTTAAATTTTTTTTAGGTTCAACCGAAAGTTTTTTTTTAGCCTTGAACAATAAATTGCCAAAAAAATATTTTTTTTTAAGCAATAAATATTTTTTTTCCGCAATTTATTATTTTACTGCACTGAAGTGTTTGAAAAATTAAAAAAATTAATTAATGATTGGAAATTTAAACAAAAAATTTCCATTATTTACATTTTCGCTTCTAACGTTTTTGTTTGTGAAATTTTCTCCATTGAACTGCCTCATTTTAATATTTCGTTAGAAAACATTCGTTTCGGATTACTTTTTTATATATTTTTTCTCTATTTACCTCTTAAATATTTTTGAATAAAACTTAAGTTTTTGAGGTGTCACCGAGTTTTAAACTATATTTCAGGTTTCAAGTCTCTAGATATCCAGGAAGTTAGTTTTCTTAATATCTTGATCCATGCGCCACCTAGCGGATTTTTTTTTTTTTTTTTTGATAAAATATTGCATTGTCACCGGGTTTCATGCCTCTAGCTCATCGGGAAGTTACTCGAAAATCGATCGCAAGATTCCCCCCGTTTTTTAAGGATTTGCAGTTATCTTGACTAGCGTGCCACCTAGCGGAACTTTGTTTACTAAAAGTTGTATTGTCACCAGGCCTCTAGCTAAGTGCCATGTTTCAAGTCTCTAGGTAACCGGGAAGTTAGTTAAAAATGGATTGAAAGATTCCCAAATTAAAATTAATTTTCCTCGTATCTCCACCTAGCGGCATTTTTTTGATAACATGTTGCATTTTCACCGAGTTCTGACTTACGGCTCAAGTTTCATATCTCCAGCTCACCGGGAAGCTACTCAAAAATCGATTGCAAGATTCCCCTCGTTTTTCAAGGATTTGTAGTTATCTCACTTAGCGTGCCACCTGGCGGAATTTTGTTTTCTGTAAATTGTATTGTCACCGGGTCTCGAACTATAAGCTAAGTTACAAGTCTCTAGGTAACCGGGAAGTTAGTTAAAAATGGATTGAAAGATTCCCAAATTAGAATTAATTTTCCTAATATCTCGATCCATGCGCAACCTAGCGGAATTTTTTTGATAAAATATTGCATTTTCACCGGGTTATGACTTACGGCTCAAGTTTCATATATCCAGCTCACCTGGAAGTTACTCAAAAATCGATTGCAAGATTCCCTGCGTTTTTCTCAGGGATTTTCAGAGATTTACGTTTATTTCGATTCGTCTGCCACTTGGCGGCATTTGTTTTCCACGAATTGTAGTGCCATCGACTCGCAAACTATGTGCTAAGTTTCAAGTCTCGGGATCACCGAGAAGTTAGTTAAAAGTCGATCGCAAAATTTCCATTTTAAAATAAATTTTCTGTATATCTCGATCCGTGCGCCACCTAGCGGATTTTTTTCATTTGCATTGTAATGTCTCTCAGATCTGAAGTATGTTCTAAGTATCAAGTGTCTAGCTCAACGGGAAGTTACCGAAAAAAACTTCCGTGGGTCAAAAATTCGTATGGAAATGTGGGGACAAACATGAAAGGGACTTAATATAAAGATATAGAATAATTTCATACCAAGTTTTTGGTTCACATTTGAATCATGAACACTATGAATTATCAAATTTTTCTTTGTTGTACATATTTTTAAGTGCAAATGAGCTAAATAAAAATCTTCACAACTTTTGTACCAAATAATTTAATTTAAATATTTTCTTTTGAAAAAAATTAATTAGGAAAAATGTAGTTTAAAATTTATTATTTTCCTTTTCTTTTTTAAGACTTATTTTTTCTTTGGTTTTATTTTACGGCTTTCCATGAACAACATTTTTGGAGAAAAAAAATTAAAAAAAAAAAAAACAAAAGCCGGAACAAATTTCGAAATAAAATTGTTTTAAATTTTATCTTTTAATTCTTTGAATAAACAATTTTCGTTAGTTTCTGGCTTTTAATTCTGAACTTAAATAATGATATAAAAATTCAATTTTTATTATTCAATGGACAGCATGAAAAAATAAAAAATGAAATTAGGAACTTGAATTAAAAATTTAAAGTTGATTATCAAATTTAAAATTTTTTTGCCATTTTGCATTTTTTTGACTACAAATTTAGATTTTTTGTATATGATACGTTATAAGCAAATAAAATAAATTTTTAACTGAATGCAATTTAAAAAAATAACAAAAAAATCTAGTTTCGAGTTTTTTGTTGCTGTTTGCCAGTTTTAGTCTCTCAATTTCAAAAGATTAAAAAAATGTAATTGTGCATTATATTTATACCTTTCATGAAAATGAAATGGTATATTAATTTCGTCACAAATCCCAAAATTGTAAGTCATCAAAAGACAATAGATAGACCCACCATTAAGTATACCGAAATAATCAGGATGAAGAGCTGAGTTGATTTAGCCATGTCCGTCTGTCCGTCTGTCTGTTTGTATGCAAACTAGTCCCTCAATTTTTGAGATATCGTGGTAAAATTTGGTAAGCGGATACATACAACCGATTTTTCAGAAAAAGAGGATTTTTGTCATATCTTCTTCAACATATCAGATTGAAGCTTCAAACTTCACCATATGGTTTCGTATATTGCACACATTGTTGTCTGAAAAAATGGATGAGATCGGTTGTATATATAGCATATATCCCCCACAACCGATTGTTGAGATAAGAAGCTTTTGTAATTACTGCTCCAATTTAAGAGCTAGAGCCTTAAAATTTCAACGAATGCTTACGTATATAGCATATATTGTTGTCTGAAAAAATCATAGAGATCGGTGGTATATATATTATATCCATATGAACTGTACTTTTTGCCCCTTTTTTACGGCTAGAAGCTTAAAATGTCATCAAATACTTACGTTTACGTCATATATTGTTAAAATACGTGATTCGTAGTCATAGTTTTTACATGCAGACCACAAAAAACCTGAAACTTTGCATCCTCACACAAAGTACGTACCTTTTTTTATACTCAGCGTGCTTTGCACACAGAGTATATTAACTTTGATTGGATAACGGTTGGTTGTACAGGTATAAAGGAATCGATATAGATATAGACTTCCATATATCAAAATCATCAGTATCGAAAAAAAAAATTTAATTGAGCCATGTCCGTCCGTCCGTCTGTCCGTTAACACGATAACTTGAGTAAATATTGGGATATCTTCACCAAATTTGGTACACGAGCTTATCTGGATCCAGAATAGATTGGTATTGAAAATGAGCGAAATCGGATGATAACCACGCCCACTTTATATATATATAACATTTTGGAAAACACAAAAAACCTGATTATTTAGCAAATAATGCACCTAGAATGTTGACGTGTGGACTGGTATTGAGACTCTTGATAAAAATATGAAAATTTTTTTTAAAATGGGCGTGGCGCCGCCCACTTTTTATAAAATCAATTTTACAAATATTATTAATCATAAATCAAAAATCGTTAAACCAATCGTAAAAAAAATTTGGCGGAGAGATTGTCTTTACTATAAGGATTGCGTTGAAGAAAAGTTAACGAAATCGGTTAAGGACCACGCCCACTTTTATATAAAAGTTTTTTAAAAGGGTCGTAGACGAAAATAATAAGCTATAACTTTGCAAAAAAGAGATTTATATCAATGGTATTTCATTTCCCCAGTGGATTTATAAAAATAAATGGGAAAAACTTAAAATTAAAAAATAGGCGTGGCACCGCCTCTTTTATGACTAAGCAATTTTCTATGTTTCGCGAGCCACAACTCGAAGAAAAATTAACATATCGTAATGAAATTGTGTACACATATTTTCCTTATAGCAGAAAATATTTCGATGATCAGTTAAAGACCACGGCAACTTAGATATAAAACAAGTTTAAAGGGGTCGTAGACTAGAATAATAAGCTATAACTTAGCAAGAAATAGTTTTGAATCGATAATATTTCACTTATCAAGTTTTAATGTAAGAGGAAAGGGGGGGGGGGGGGACATTTTTCTTTTAAACGGGCGGTGCCACGTGTTATGTAGAAAAGTAATTTATCTGAAATGAAATGTACAATTGAAGCTCACGCTGAGTATATAATTTTCGGTTACACCCGAACTTAGACACGTTAACTTGTTTTATTTTACATTTATGTTAAAAATCGCTTAGGTACGTACATCTGTTCACTATAATATATTATATTTTTTATCTTATACAGCCGATTATTTGGAGGTTACGAATGGGATAAAATTATTGTTCAGCCCCATTCAGTAAAGGTATGAAGTCTTCGGCACAGGCGAAGACAGTCCCGTCCTTACATGTTTTTTTTTTAGTTTTTTTGCAAAAACTGGCATTTGATTTCCACTAGGAGTACCCAACTTGGCAGATGCCGTTGCTGAGTTGGAATAAAACATAAATGTCCGCACTGTGCCAAGAATTTAGTATTGATACAATTTAGTGGTAGGGAACTGGTGCCCAACTATGATGCATGTATGTATGTATTTTTAAAGGAAGGATAAACTGTAAATATAGAAAAATCGTTTTAAATTTGGCTTTGGTTTTGCATTGAATTCGACCATAGGGAAAATTTTTATTATGCAAACTTTGTTATGTATTTAAAGTTTTTTTATGTTTTTCAACAGTTTCTATTTTTTTTTAATTTATGATAGCTTTTAAATAAATATCTTAACGCATTCATTCAATATATCATGGTTACAAAATTTTTAATTCTTTATTTTTAATTTTCACTGAAAACAAATAATTTGAATTCTTTTATTTTTAAGTTACGCATATTTTTATTATAAAATAAAAAACTTGTTTTGCTAAAAAAATTAAAACTAAAAACAAATTGTTTAGAATGTGTGAAATGTTTTCTTTAGTTCTATGGTTATCACTCAGCGCATCTTTTTCTTAATTTTAATAAAAATAAAATCTTAAATAAAATAAAATTTGTAAACTATGTTATATTTTTACTTTTCTATTTTTAGCGTACATTTTTCTTGACTTTGATAAAAAAAATTAAATTTTAAGTTTTTGTTTTTACAAAAAATGTTTTACATAAGTGAACCAAAATCCTAAAACGTTTTTCCTCAAAAAACAGTTTTTTTTTTAATTTTAGAAATGTTGATTAAGTAGTTACTACTGATAATGAATAAATTATAAAGTATACTTAATATAATTTAGTGTTTGTGCTACTGTAACACATTCACGCTTACACATATTTGCGCAAACATGTCATTTGCGCGAAATTTATTTTAATAACAATTTAATTTCCGTACCCTTTTTGACACCAAACAAGCAAATTTAATTATACCACAGCCACGTAAGGAGCGCAGGAAAGAAAGAAAGCATAAAAATTGTAATTTTTGTTAGATTAAAAGACGACGGCATCGCCAACTACACAACACTATCGTCCACAAAAAATTCGCATATTTTTCTACTTTTGTTAGAAATGCGGTCAGTTGGTTGTACTTCTAATCGTTTACACCGAATTCATACACCCACACACGTACTCACACACACATATATATACGTTCTTGAAGTTTCATTCATTTTCTTTGGGAACGTCAGAAAAAGGAGTTGTCGTTTTATTCAAAAAACATGTCACACTTCATCCACCAGTGCAGCTTTCTTACGTCCGTCCCCTGTGTCACACATTTATAATTCTCTATCATTTTTTCCCATTTAATTATCCTGCAGTCAGCAAAACAGCTATGTGTATGTTGCCAAAACCGTAAGCTGTAAAACATTCCACGTTTACACCGTTCCAAATACCACGATTTTGTGGCAAACCAAATTCCAACCGTCACCCCATTTTTCTTGGTTTTTCCTTGGGGTTGACAGCACTATTACAGTTATTGTTGTTATTTTCGGATTAGCAATGTTTTTAAGTGATGTGGAGAACACTAAAATTTTGATTCTGTTTGTGGGTTAAACGTACATACTATGAATGTTCTTAAGCGAAAAAGCGGTATGGTATTTGGCTCGAAAGAAGAGGGAAAAGGGGGAGGGTGAAGAAATTCATTTTTAACCAAAACTATGGTTGTTCAGGCCAGACTTATATTTTTAACTTATTTTTGAAAGAAGACAAAGAAAAAATAAAGAAAATAAAAGGATATAAAAAGTGTAAAAAAACTGTTTTAAATTCTTTTTAATTTGTATCATGTCTTACAAAAGTTTTTATTTGCAAAAAAAATTGTTTTTAGTTTGTGTGATTTAAAAAAAAAAATAATAATAATAATAATAATTGATGTACATTGGAACGATTTTCCGTCATCCCTTGTCCAATTTGTTTTCGAGACAAACCGGTTTTCGTTCCCGAAAATCGACACTGATGATGGCAGAACGCCGAAATCGGCTTGTCTCGAAATCAAATGTGACAAGGGTTGACGGAAAATCGTTCCAACATACATCATTTATCCACCCTGTCGGAAAATCAACAAAACAAAATAAGTCAAAAAATAATTCAGAATTATATATAATTTTTAAAAATTGTACTTAAATCTTTAAATTTAAATAATTTTGAAAAATTGTAGTTTTAATTTTTTATGTTTTTCATAAAAAACACAGTTTTTTTTAAAATGTATAATTTTTTTTAATAAATATTTTGAATTTTTAATTTAAAGTTCAAATTTTTGTATACTTATAAGTTGTCATTAATAGATCAAAAATTTTCTTATGTATTCTATAAATTTTCTTTAAAAAATTAAACATTGCCAAACAAATTATTTGCAAAATGTTTATTTCGGATTTTTTCATTAATTTGAAAAAAAAAATTTGTTAAAATTTATCACAATTTTTGTTTTAAATAAATATTTTGAATTTTTTGATTTAAAGCTAAAATTTTGTATGCTTAAACTATGCCATTACAAATTTAAAAATTAACTTATGTTTTCTATAAGTTTTCTTTAAAAAATTAAATATTGGAAAACAAACTATTTACAAAATATTTACTTGGAATTTTTCAATATTTAAAAAAAAAAATACAAAATTATTTTTCAGTTTCATCATTATTTTGTTTTAATATTTTGAAAAAGAAAAATTTAAAACTTAATTTCGAAATTGTTAGCTTTATAAAAAATGTTTTTTTCAAAAAAAAAAAAACTTAACCATAATTGATTTTGAAAATTTTATTTTGAAATTTGCGATATCTATATATATATATATAAATGAATCGTGGTGAGTGTATGTTCAGATGCTTAAAACTTGAAAACTACTGTACCGACTTTTATAAAATTTTGTAGGTATATTATCTAGGTACCCGAATAGGCTATAGGCTATATGTCATACCGCTGGGTGGCTAGGGTCTTGAGACCAAAACGTGGACCCGGGTACCACTAGAATATGTTTATACAATATGGGTATCAAATGAAAGCTGTTGATAAGGGCATTCGTAAAGAGTATTTTTTATACCGCAGGGTGACTAGAAGTAACAAGAAGGTTCAAAACATGCTATCAAGCAATATTTCATGCGATTACTTCGCGGGTATGGGATTAACCATGCTATTTTATATGAGACAAATTTCTTTCCACGTGGTGAATCCCATGCTCGCGTATTACGCACAGTGTTGAATAGCAGCAACTCTCGATTGCAGATGTCGCCCGCTCATGCTATAATATTCGTAGGTGGCATTATATGACTAGCAGGAACTTTCCACTACCGAATGACAGATGTCGCCCGCTCATAACGCTATTTATTACTCGTCGTAGATGGCGTCACAGCAGTGTTATTGGCGGCATTGTGGTGAAGTTTTGACTACAAGCCAATTCCGATAACCGAATTACAGATTTCGCCCGATCATAATACCAGTACTAAGTACTAAGTAGATTAGCACAGGAGAGTTATTGGTGTTACTGGCGCCATTGAGTTGAAGTGTTGAGAATTGATGTTATGTCGAAGATGAGTCTGTAGTGATACTGCTGTTAGTGGCGTCATTGCGCCACGGTCTAACGAAACAGTGTGTTAACTGCAGTGACACCAGCCCCCAAATTCCAACTTTCGCTAAGCTAAAATTCCATCGCCAAAAATCTGTAAAAGAAAATCAAGTGCGCAGAAAAGTGTGCAGCATTTATTACCATGCAGTCATAAGCGATAACAGCCTAACTGCTATCACTTAGGTGTTATTTGCTATCGACCACGAACCAAAACGAAGTTAGCCGGGGTCAGCTAGTCTTTAAGTATTATATTTATAAAAAAATTATATTTTAAATTCTTGTTTTAATATCTTTGTTTAAAAATTTTTAACATTGACTGAAATTTTATAATTATTTTACAGCTTTCCGATTTCAAGCCTTCTTGCAGTTGTGAGATTTAAAGTTCAATTTTTTTTGATAAACTTGTTTTCTATAAATTTTCCTAAAAAATTTAAATATGAGCAATTAAATGTTTTAAAATAATTTTCAAAATTTATCATTATATTTTTTAATATTGTGACAAAAACATTATTTCGAAAAATTTTACAAATCGTCGCTGCGCTCACAACAACAGTTATGTGTTTTTCAGTAACTTTTCAGGAGATCAATAAAACTAATTTCTGGTGTCCATTTGCAAAATTTTGCAAATGTCTTATTTTTGAAATATTTTATGGAAAATATGTTAATGATGTGTGAAAGAAAAAATCATGTTTTTTAACCCATTACGACGTGATAAATATTTGCGCCGTTTTATAGCACATAGCTGCTTTCAAACATGATTCAAATTTGCTTTTGGCAGTAGGGAAATGTATGCAAGTTTTGCCGTATTTCCTCATAATGCTTATGGAGATACCTCCTTAAGCCCTTGAGAGGTGTAGCTTCATCAATCAGATGTCTGTTAGGATGCCCAGGCTTCTGCGTATTCAACAGAATCTGTTTAGCATTCCATTTTTCTCCATAATGGGGAGTACTCTCGCCTCATTATGTAGATGGTGTTCTGGGACATAAGAAGACAGCACGTAGCGCTTCTTAGGGCAGTAGTTAGCAGGCCTGTATTTTCTTCCAGTGAGTAACCTTTAGGCTTGCCGACCATATAAAGGACGCGTAGCATGCAATCGGCCAGCCAATTGCTTTGTAAGTAGTAATGAGCGTTTCTTTGTCTTTAATCCAAGTGCTGTCGGCAAAGGGACCTGAGGATTTTATTACGGCTCTGGATTTTCGGTACAGTTACGGTTGCATGCTTTCCAAAATGTAGATCCTGATCGAACGTCACACCCAAGATTTTAGGGTGTAAGTCAGTCGGTAGCGTGATGTCGATGTCGGGATCAAATAATCTATATTGCACTGAATGGTGGATGATAAACACGAGACCGCCTCCATTTCCGCTCTCGCGATCTTTTCTGTGGACGTTATGTCCAGAGCTGGTCTGCAGAGCAGATCTTGCTGTGTGTTTGGTCCCTTGGATCGCTGCAATGCGGATGTTATGCCGCTGCATGAAGTCAACTATGTCCGTGATCTTCCCACTTCAACCATTACGAGTTAACTGCAGAATTCTGAAATGCAACGGAGGAGACGTCGTCACTCTGGGGGTAAGTGATGGGTGACTACGTCTGAGTTGAGGGAGGCCAGGACGCAATTGCTGTTGTGGCCCTGGGATTGGACGTCCCTGGGGGCAGATGCTCGGCATTTCCACCGAATCTACTACGGAGATTGTAGTTATGAGTATGAGCGGCCGTATGAGCTGCTGGAAGATAGTGAGGGTGCGCTAGGGCGCAGACTACGGTACGCCATTAGGCGTGAACAGCAAGGAGCCACAAAAAATTTATAGAAGTTACGAGGACGTCGGGTTTTGGGGTCTAGCCCAGAACATCCTGCCCGATGCAACCATCCCTTGCATGTGACGCACTGACAAGAGTATGACCGTCCTAAAAAGATTCTTTTCCGGCAAACCCCGAATCGCTCCGGTACATAGAACCTGCTGCGTTGAGAACCGTAAATTTCTTAGTATTCTTCCTCGTCCTCTATTTTTTCAAACAAG
This sequence comes from Eurosta solidaginis, assembly GCF_040869045.1. Classification (NCBI taxonomy): domain Eukaryota; kingdom Metazoa; phylum Arthropoda; class Insecta; order Diptera; family Tephritidae; genus Eurosta; species Eurosta solidaginis. The sequence goes on from NC_090322.1 coordinate 239,961,623, forward strand.
CCAGTTTCTTCATTAAGAATGCCATATTATTCCATATTTAGATTAAAAACAGAAATATCTTTGGAGATGGCTAAACAATATTTACCTTTGCAATGGTCGACTTCCAATTGCATCCGAGCAAATAAAATTGTAGATCCTACAATGTATATACAGTATGTATTTCTGTATGTATGTAGATGGTTTGTAATTATTTTTTACATTATAAGCAAGTAAGTACATAATCGTTTTTCAGAGTACTTCTAGTACTACGAGCACATAACTGTTTTCGATCACTTCTAAACCAAAAGAGATATAAAACAAGTAAGGAAAGCTAAGTTCGGGGGTAACCGAACATTACATACTCAGTTGAGAGCTATGGAGACAAAATAAAGGAAAATCACCATGTAGGAAAATGAACCTAGGGTAACCCTGGAATGTGGTTGTATGACATGTGTATCAAATGGAAGGTATTAAAGAGTATTTTAAGAGAGAGTAGGCCATAGTTCTATGGATGGACGCCATTTAGGGATATCGCCATAAAGGTGGACCAGGGTGACTCTAGAATGTGTTTGTACGATATGGGTATCAAATGAAAGGTGATACTGAGCATTTTAAGAGGGAGTGGGCCTTAGGTCTATAGGTGGACACCTTTTCGAGATATCGCCATTAAGGTGGGCCAGGGGTGACCCTAGGATGTGGTTGTACGATATGGGTATCAAATGAAAGGTATTAATGAGGGTTTTAAAAGGGAGTGGTAGTAGTTGTATATGTGAAGGCGTTTTCGAGATATTGACCAAAATGTGGACCAGGGTGACCCAGAACATCATCTGTCGGGTACCGCTAATTTATTTATATATGTAATACCACGAGCAGTGTTCCTGCCAAGATTTCAAGGGTTTTTTATTTCGCCCTGCAGAACTTTTTCATTTTCTTCTACTTAATATGGTAGGTTTCACACCCATTTTGCAAAGTTTTTTTTCTAAAGTTATATTTTGCCTCAATAAACCAATCCAATTACCATATTTCATCCCTTTTTTCGTATTTGGTATAGAATTATGGCATTTTTCGTTACTTTCGATATCAAAAAAGTGGGCGTGGTCATAGTCGGATTTCGGCCATTTTCTAAACCAATACAAAGTGAGTTCAGATAAGTACGTGAACTGAGCTTAGTAAAGATATATTGATTTTTGCTCAAGTTATAGTGTTAACGGCCGAGCGGAAGGACAGACGGCCGACTGTGTATAAAAATTGGGCGTGGCTTCAACCGATTTCGCCTTTTTTCACAGAAAACAGTTATCGTCCTAGAATCTAAGCCCCTACCAAGGATTGGTAAATTTTTGTTCAACTTATGGCATTAAAAGTATCTTTGACAAATTAAATTAAAAAGGGCGGAGCCACGCCAATTTTGAAATTTTCTTTTATTTTTGTATTTTATTGCACCATATCATTACTGGAGTCGAATGTTGACATAATTTACTTATATACTGTAAAGATATTAAATTTTTTGTTAAAATTTGACTTAAAAAAAAAAATTTTTTTAAGTGGGCGTGGTCGTTTTCCGATTTTGCTAATTTTTATTAAGCATACATATAGTAATAGGAGTAACGTTCCTGCCAAATTTCATCGTGATATCTTTAACGACTGCCAAATTACAGCTTGCAAAACTTTTAAATTACCTTCTTTTAAAAGTGGGCGGTACCACGCCCATTGTCTAAAATTTTACTAATTTTCTATTCTGCGTCATAAGTTCAACTCACTTACCAAGTTTCATCGCTTTATCCGTCTTTGGTAATGAATTATCGCACTTTTTCGGTTTTTCGAAATTTCCGATATCGAAAAAGTGGGCGTGGTTATAGTCCCATATCGTTCATTTTAAATAGTGATCTGAGATGAGTGCCCAGGAACCTACATACCAAATTTCATCAAGATACCTCGAAATTTACTCAAGTTATCGTGTTAACGGACAGACGGACGGACATGGCTCAATCAAATTTTTTTTTCGATACTGATGATTTTGATATATGGAAGTCTATATCTATCTCGATTCCTTTATACCTGTACCAACCGTTATCCAATCAAAGTTAATATACTCTGTGAGCTCTGCTCAACTGAGTATAATTAACGGATCGTAATGAAATTGGGTACACATATTTTCCCTGTAGCAGGAAATATTTCTAGAAAAAATGGACGACATCGGTCAAAGACCACGCCCACTTTTATATAAAAGATTTTTAAAAGGGTAGTGGCAAAAATAATAAGTTAAATCTTAGCGAAAAATAGTTTTGTACCAATCGTATTTTTATTATTCTGTTATATCTTTATTTTAAAGTAAACAGTAGAGAAATCCCAGTATCTGAAGGAAAACTGCATTATTACCCGCTCAAGGTCGTTGGTGTTAGCTTCTGTATCCTTTTTGCTTCTTTTAAACGAAAATTAGTCAGAATAGAACCAAATGTATATGTATTATTGCGCAGCCTTGTAAACTATTAAGCACACAAAACAAACAACAACAGCATTTCAAATGTACAGCTGGGTATGCAATGTTCGCGGTTTCACCCGAACTTAGAATTCCTTACTTGCTTTCTCTTCGCAACTTATTAGTGGCAAAATACACCGCTGACGGTGTTTCGCTGACTTCGTGTTCATGTCAGAATTCAAGGCGAATTTTGAGAGACTTATAATTTGTATGTTGGAACGACTTGCCGTCATCCTTTGGCAAATTTGAAAAAATGAATATATAACTTCTAATTTGTTAGATTCAAGTTATAATACCAAGTACAGCTGGGTATAAATATCAACGCGTGCAAAACGTTAGATATACAAACTGCTCGACTAACCCATATCCTCGTAGCCATTTCTCCATTGTTTTGAATGTAATAGAATCTGCATTCATTCAATTTGCAAAACAAAAAAAAAAAAGCAAAAATAAAACATTTTAACTGCCCATTTGGGAAAGAAATTAATTTAAGAGTGAAATACGGTCATAATACCAAAAGGATGATACAAAAATGTTCGTGATTGCAACTGCAAATAGAAGTACATATATACATGTATGTATGTACTCATGGTATGTAATACATTACATATTTACATTTATCTCAGTGCCATCCAAGTCACAAAGAATGTTAATTATTGATTTTTTTACAATGTGCCACGCGCATGAATTTACAAATGTACATACATACATACATACAAACGAGTACATATTTATAGAGAAATAAAAATGCATTACAAAACCAAAGTGATATTTGCCTTTTTTAATGCCCATTTCTATTAAATTTATACATAGCAACGACATAAATGCAAGAGCAATCAAATAATATGTGCTTACATATGTACATATTTCTATATAGAGTCTTTGTTGTTGTCTTTATTACAAAACAAAGTGATTTTAGTTGCGTTTTATTCAACTGACACTGATTTGTGGTCGCCCATTTTTGGCTGTCTGTAAGTTTTGTTGAATTTTAAATTCGGTGGCGCCACAATTTTTCGTTTTCAGGGTCAACATTTTTTTTTTAATTCCTTCTGTTTTTCTACTCATTACCAATTTTTTGCAATGTATTACGTTGACTGTAAGAGTGTGTGAACTATGAGCAGAGCTCACAGAGTATATTAATTTTGTTCGCAAAGCGGTACCCCGTAAACGGCATTAACTAATCGATATAGATATAGACTTCTATATATCAAAATGATCTGGGCGAAAAAATAAATTCATTTAGCCAAGTCCGTCTGTCCGTCCGTCCGTCTGTCCGTAAACACGATAACTTGAGTAAATTTTGAGGTATCTTAATGGAATTTGGCATGTAAGTTCCTGGGCACTCATCTAAGATCGCTATTTAAAATGAACGAAATCGGACTATAATCACGCCCACCTTTTCGATATCGAAAATTTCGAAAAACCGAAAAAGTGCGATAATTCATTACCAAACACTGATAAAGCGATGATACTCGGTAGATGGGTTGACATTGTGACGCAGAATAGAAAATTAGTAAAATTTTGCACAATGAGCGTGGCACCGCCACTTTTAGAAGAAGGTAATTTAACAGTTTTGCAACCTGTAATTTGGTAGTCGCTGAAGATATGATGATATTTTCCTATTACTACTAGCAGACCCGGCACGCGTTGTTCTGCCGTAAATTTGGCCTATATGCATACATTTTAATAAGCTTTTTCCGTCTAACTCTACCCTCCCCCCTCTTCATTTTTTCTAATCCTTTTATTCACTCCTCCCTCCGTCTTTTTCGCTTCATCTATCTCCATCTTCGTCTCTTTCTATCTCTTTCTCAGTCTCCTTCTTCTCGCTATTGTCTTCTCTCAAGTTTTTCTCATTCTTCTTCATCCCTTATTGCCTGTCCCAGAGGGTGGTATATATTTTGTTCTAGTCCCAGTCCCAGTCCCACTCTGATTCTCAGTCCCAGTCCGTTTCCGGTCTACTTCCCGGAAAAAAGGGCCGTAAATACTAATATAGGCAAATTTATATACCAAATTGCAGGCAAATCGCATGGGACGTATGTAAATAGGTATGTGGGTATTATTAATTCATGTCCTTATTTCGGCTTCGCATGCATATTTATCATTATTATTATTATTTGCTGCGACTAAATCGAATATCAGAATGAAAATTACTTTAGAGCTCTCAGCAACGGCTTTCATTTCATATTCTAGGGGTACCCGGGTCCATTTTTCGGCCTATATATCTAGATCCTGTACGTCGATCGCAACCAAAGCTATGTGATAACCACCGCGTGAGGTATACGCAACTTGTGTGAAAGATTGAACAATATCGACTGATGTATCTCTTCAAACACCGGCGACCAACTAACACATTTTAGCCTTTCTTTTTATATATATAGATTTTTATTTTTCACACTTCACTATAATATTAAAACAAAATGCAGATATTCGTTGCTTTTGAAATGCGCCTTAAAAATTGCACATGGAACAACTAAAGACTCCTGGTTTATAAAAAATGTCGTAGTACCACTAAGCCGCGGCCCCTTCAGAAACCCCGCGCCTGGGGGTAATCCCCCATCCCCCCTCCTCGTCTCGACGGGCCTGGTGATGTGCTATACTTGATATCATTCGCTATAATATTTTTTATTGATAAGCAGGTTGTTTAATTAAACACCAACCAATTACACGGAAGTATATCCGCACCACCTGAAAATATGAGTGCCGGTGCGTATACGTAACATCTTATTAATGCATATAAACATTTAAAAAAAATTGCCTCAAAATAATATTGCAACTATAAACTGAGATATAACCTATCGTATATTTCAAGTTAGATCAAACTACACACGGGGTGCAAAACAAATTCAAAATCGGTTCAGTAGTTTAGGAGTCCATCGCGGACAAACATTGTGCCACGTGATTTTTATATATAAAGATATGTGTGCTAAATAAAAATGAGCAAAAACGGATGGCGAACACGTCCACTTAATAAAAAATTTACAAGAATTTGAATATCTTTACAGTATATAGGTAAATTATGTCAACATTCAACTCCAGTAATGATATGGTGCAACAAAATACAAAAATAAAAGAAAATTTCAATATGGGCGTTGCTCTGCCCTTTTTCATTTAATTTGTCTAGAATACTTTTAATCCCATAAGTCGAACAAAAATTTACCAATCCTTGTGAAATTTGATAAGGGTTCTGTGAAAAGGCGAAATCGGATGAAGCCACGCCCCGTTTTTATACACAGTCGACTGTCTGTCTTTCCGCACGGCCGTTAACACGACAGCTTGAAAAAAAATCGATATATCTTTACTAAACTTAGTTCACGTACTTATCTGAACTCACTTTATCTTGGTATTAAAAATGGACGAAATCCGACTATGACCACACCCACTTTTTCGATATCGAAAATTTCGAAAAATGAAAAAAATGCCGTAATTCTATACCAAATATGAAAAAAGGGATGAAATATGGTGATTGGATTCGTTTTTTGACGCAAAATATAACTTTGGAAAAAACTTTGTAAAATGGGTATGACACCTGCCATATTAAGTAGAAGAAAATGAAAAAGTTCTGCAGGGCGAAATCAAAAGCCCTTGGAATCATGGCAGGAATACTGTTCGTGGTATTACATATATAAATAAATTAGCGGTTCCCGACAGATGATGTTCTGGGTCACCCTGGTTCACATTTTGGTCGATATCTCGAAAACGCCTTCACATATACAACTAAGGTTCACTCCCTTTTAAAATACTCATTAACACCTTTCATTTGATACCCATATCGTACAAACACATTCTAGAGTCACCCCTGGTCCTCCTCTATGGCGATATCTCCAAAAGGCGTCCACCTATACAACTAAGGGCTACTCCCTTTTAAAATGCTCATTAACACCTTTCACTTGATACCCATATCGTACAAACACTTTCCAGGGTTACCCTAGGTTCATTTTCCTACATGGTGATTTGGCCTTATTTTGTCTCCAAAGCTCTCAGCTGAGTATGTAATGGTTGGTTACACCCTCACTTGCTGTAGTTTGAGTTTGCTAAATTTTATTGGTTCGTTAATATGTAACTTTATTCAAATGAGCATACAGAAATACTTACATTGAATGTTGAGTTTGAGAAGGCTGCCTAAAGAAGAATTTGTTTCAAGCCATTGGAAAATTTATTTATTCAGCAATTTATAGGCACAGTTAGTCAAAAGTAGGGGGAAAGGTTCCATTCGTAGAAATCTCACATTTTTCAGCCCACAACTTAGATCTTTTCCAAACCTAACGATATTATTTAAAAAAAGATGCCGGATTCGGTAACTGAAACAGTCCCGGTACTTTAGTTGAAATAGGTGTCGCTCTTCTTCAACCTGTTTCTTTCCACTGTATCATCCATGAAAAATTGCAAGGGCTCTATTAAAGCCTGGGAAACCAGCTAACGTAGGAGACTTATATCTTTCGCTATCTCCCCTATCGCCAGTAGCCAAGACAGCTGAAGCCATGCTGCTCGCTAATTTCACCGCAAACCTACGACGTGCTAATCAGCATGATTTCGAAAACTACTAGCACCACCACCGCGATAACAAATAAATTGCGGACTGAACCAAGAATCCCACCATGGAACAATAGTTGCAGCGCTAAACTTATTAAATTCTCTTGACACAATCAACCACAGCACGTTATTGCATGACTTGAAAGGGTCCACCCTTGCTCCCAGTCCCATAAGATGGGCTGTAAATTATCTGTGTGGTCAGGAACGTGCAGTTCAGGAACGTAACATCAAAACCCAGAATAATTAAACAAGGGGTGCGGCAAGGTGGTAACCTAATCCCTCTTTTGTTAAAGTTCCACATATCGAAGCTTTCTTCGCCACTAATAAGGGCAGATAAGGGCAACATGTTCTGGCAACGACTATCTTCCAATCTTTCCAGTTTTTTCACAAACTATCAGCGACCGAATGCCCGACGACCTTATTTACAACGTGGAGGGAGCAAATTGCGGATATTGGACATCCACGTCGATGGCATTACACTACATACTGTTCTATACTCAGAAATATTGACTGTGGCGTTCGATCAAGAGCTAAATTTTGGCGAACATGCGGCCGCAATTGTACCTAAAGTTTTAAAGCTGTAACAAAATTCTCAAAACCCTCGCTTGTAGCACTTGGAGCAAAGACAAAAAACACTCATAGCCACTAATATAGCAATTGCAATTGCAGGACTATCAAAACACTGCGCTCGGAACTGTCACGGGATGTCTTCATATATCTCCAGAACATCATCTATGCAGTGAGGCGAGAATAAAGGATGGAAATGAAATGCTGAGCAAACAGTTTCTGTTGAATATTCGGACACCTGGACATCCCAACAGACATGCGATGAATCTCTGTAAGCACTATAAAGAAATTCGATCAAGGAGTCAGCTGTATGTAGAAAAAAGCACAAAAAGGCCATCAGAGACCATCACAAAAATTCTTCAAATAATTACGCCAACAATTGTCCGGTAAACCCCGTTCTCAAAGACAAACGCTTAGATTTTTACTTATACAGAATCAACCCCAACATACATAATGTATGACGCGTCTGTAACGTGCCCCCACATGACACCAACCATCTTTTCAATTGCAGTGTGTAACCAACGCCTCTAACACTCTTCTCTCTTTGGCGAACCCTGTTGAAAGCAAGTTTTCTCGGACTTTCACACTTTTTTTTGCTCAAATTATCAAGTTAACGGATGGACAGATGTGGTTCATTCGAAATCTTGTTCTAATCCGTTAATTTTGTTAGATGGCGCTCTGCGAAAAAGGGCGAAATCGGTTGAAGCCACGCCCAGTTTTTATACACAGTCGACCGTCTGTCCTTCCGCTCGGCCGTTAACACGATAACTTGAGCAAAAATCGATATATCTTTACTAAACTCAGTTCGCGTACTTATCTGAACTCACTTTATATTGCTGTAAAAAATGGACGAAATCCGACTATGACCACGCGCACTTTTTCCATATCGAAAATTACTAAAAATGAAAAAAATGCCATAATAATATACCAAATACGAAAAAAGGGATGAAACATGGGAATTGGATTGGTCTATTGACGCAAAATATAACTTTAGAAAATGGGTGTGACACCTACCATATTAAGTAGAAGAAAATGAAAAAGGTTTGCAGGGCGAAATCAAAAGCCCTTGGAATCTTGTAGGGATAACTGTTCGTGGTATTACATATATAAATAAATTAGCGGTACCCGACAGATGATGTTCTGGGTCACCCTGGTCCACATTTTGGTCGATATCTGGAAAACGCCTTCACATATACAACTACCACCACTCCCTTTTAAAACTCTAATTAATACCTTTAATTTGATACCAATATCGTACAAACACATTCTAGAGTCACCCTTGGTCCACCTTTATTACGATACCTCGAAAAGGCGTCCACCTATAGAACTAAGGCCCACTCCTTTTTAAAATACTCATTAACACCTTTCGTTTGATACCCATATTGTACAAACGTATTCTAGAGTCAACCCTGATCCACCTTTATGGCTATATCCCTAAATGGCGTCCACCTATAGAACTATGGCCCACTCCCTCATAAAATACTCTTTAATGTCTTTCATTTGATACACATGTGATACAAACACATTCCAGGGATTCCCTCGGTTCATTTTCCTACATGGTTATTTTCCTTTATGTTGTCACCATAGCTCTCAACTGAGTATGTAATGTTCGGTTACACCCGAACTTAACCTTCCTTACATGTTTTTATATATGTACGTATGTGTATAGATGTCATAGACTCAAATATCCAATAAGACTTCAAAAAACATCCGTTTGCTTTAGTTTTGAATGTGTTCACATGTAAATTTTTATAATTCCAAATATTCTTCAAATTAACTGTAAAATGCGAGTCAGTCCAGAGCTGCTGATATCGCTGCAAAAAGTTCCTTCAAGTGCTTTCAATTCTCACAACTGCTTTTCACCTTCAGACACATCCTTTGATCACAAAAAAAGACTTTGTGGCTCCAGTCATTTTCCACCCTTTGCTTTGCTTGTTGACATGAAATATTCAGCTTACCTCAAACTCTTTTCCCGTTTCTTCTGGATTTTTTGTTTGTTTTGTTCCTAGCATCAAGGGAATTCAAGAGTTACTTTATGTGGAAACGACGTTTGTACATATTTAATTTTTTTCAATTTTTTTCTTCAACGATAAAAATCAGAAAACTTTATCAGGTTGACGACAGACTATGTTCGTACTAACTGCTAAGAAAACCGCTCAACAACCCTCAACACGTCTTAGTGATAGACCACAAAATGTAATTCAATCGGTTTGCGGTAGCAAATATTTGAAAATAAGGTTAGCTGTGTACTGATACTTGACTGAGTACAACATAGGCTGTTTTGCTTACCACACACATTTGTGAGTGCTTGTTAGCATACATAAATATGTATGAAGTGTATGTAGATAGGTTTGAGTGCATTAAGCTTAAATGAAGACTGATTCATATTCTGAGCATTTTGTGGCATTGCTATCTTCAAGACCATTAACTGGGATGTTTTTTTTTCATTGCACTTTTGTATGCTCCTCTTTGCTATGTAAGTAGACTTTTTACTCCTCTACTCTGTTATTCCATTTGCAAATCTGTATGAAAGTTGTGCTACTAAGGGGTTTAGGCTATGCGAATTAAGGCAAACTTAACTTAGTGTACTTGTACTGTCAGTCGTTCTTTAGAATTTTTTAAGATTTATGTGTATGAAAGGTGTTAAAAATTTAAGCAAAGAAGCAAATGATGGTGTACGGGGCGTATGAGTGAGCTTGTTGTGTAACTTTGGTCGTATTTCGGATTACATCATTTGAAACATTCTTCACGTCGAGTGAAATATGTATGATTTTATGATTAATGCATTATAAAGTCTAGCGAAGATAAATAGTTTTACAAAATATGCTTAATGTCAGGGCTGCGCTTGCAACACTCACCCTCTGCTCATGCTTGACTTTATAATATCACAATATGTAAGCCTGCAAGCTTTTAATTTATTTATCCAAATGCAATGTATCTTATATGCTAAAAAATTTCATCTTTCTAAAGAATTACAAGTGACAGCTTGAGACATACATATTTTATTTTATTTAAAAGGCGCATAGAGCACCCACCCACAGATGTCTTAGAAATCCCTGTAGGAAAAATTGTTGGGTGCAATTTTGTTAATTCGTGTTCGGTTTGAAAGCTTTTTTAATGGAAAGATAAACTCAAAATGTAAGTTACTATTTATATCTATAAAAGTGTAGCTGGCACACTTTTACCTGCCCCCCCCGTTTTCTCTCTCTACACTTTACTCGTAGACTTTATCCTGATTTCTTCTTTTTATCGTTGTCCATTCCTTATTCCTCCCACTACAACTACAACTCCTACTCTCACTCTAACTGCCACTTTAACCCTCACTCCTGATCTCATTCCCATTTCTACTCCAACTCTCGCACTCACTCCGTCTGCACTTTCTCCCATATATTGAATCTCTATAACAATTGGATACCTATTTCAAATAATTGCGGAGATAAAGAGAATTAAAGTTTTCCTAATAGGGGCGTGGCACCGCCAACTTTTACAAAAATCTTTTCAAAACCATCCTTCAACCATAACGACCGAAACAAACAAAAAAATTATCGAAATCGGCCTTTTTAGAGCTTTAGTAAGACTAACCCACAGCAATTAATTTTTATGTATATTGAATATTTTCTTATTTAAATGCTCTTAATGATTTTACATTGTTGATAATAATTTGTTTTTGCAATTTTTTATTTGAACTAAACTCTTTTTCTTTGAGCAGAGCAGAGAGAGTATATTAACTTTGATTGGATAACGGTTGGTATAAATATAAACTTCCATATATCAAAATCATCAGTATCGAAAAAAAATTTGATTGAGCCATGTCCGTCCGTCCGTCCGTCCGTCTGTCCGTTAACACGATAACTTGAGTAAATTTTGAAGTAATTTGATGAAATTTGGTATGTAGGTTCCTGCGTACTCATCTCAGATCGCTGTTTAAAATGAACGAAATCGGACCATAACCACGCCCACTTTTTCGATATCAAAAATTTCGAAAAACCGAAAAAGTGCGATAATTCATTACCAAAGATGGATAAAGCGACGAAACTTGGTAGGTGGATTGAACTTATGACGCAGAATAGAAAATTAGTAAAATTTTGGACAATGGGCGTGGCACCGCCCACTTTTAAAAGAAGGTAATTTAAAATTTTTGCAAGCTGTAATTTGGCAGCCGTTGAAGGTATCATGATGAAATTTGGCAGGAACGTTACTCCTATTACTATATGTATGCTTAATAAAAATTTGCAAAATCGGAGAACGATCACGCACACTTTTAAAAAAAAAAAATTTTTAAAGTCAAATCTTAACAAAAAATTTAACAAAATGCAAAAATAAAAGAAAATTTCAAAATGGGCGTGGCTCCGCCCTTTTTCATTTAATTTGTCTAGGATACTTTTAATACCATAAGTCGAACAAAAATTTACCAATCCTTGTGAAATTAGGTAGAGGCTTAGATTTTATGACGGTAACTTATTTCTATGAAAAAGGGCGAAATCGGTTGAAGCTACGCCCAGTTTTTATACACAGTCGACCGTCTGTCCTTCCGCTCGGCGGTAAACTTGAGCAAAAATCGATATATCTTTACAAACTCAGTTCACGTACTTATCTGAACTCACTTTGTATTGGTATAAAAAATGGCCGAAATCCGAATATGACCACGCCCACTTTTTCGATATCGAAAATTTCCAAAAACGAAAAAAATGCCATAATTTTATACCGAATACGAAAAAAGGGATGAAACATGGTATTTGGATTGATTTATTGACGCAAAATATAACTTTAGAAAAAAACTTTGTAAAATGGGTGTGACACCTACCATATTAAGTAGAATGAAATGAAAAAGTTCTGCAGGGCGAAATAAAAAACACTTGAAATCTTGGCAGGAATACTGTTCGTGTTATTATATATATAAATAAATTAGCGGTATCCAACAGATGATGTTCTGGGTCACCCTGCTCTACATTTTGGTCGATATCTGGAAAACGCCTTCACATATACAACTACCACCCACCCCTTTTAAAAGCCTCATTAATACCTTTGATTTGATACCCATATCGTACAAACACATTCTAGAGTCACCCCTGGTCCACCTTTATGGCGATATATCGAAAAGGCGTCCACCTATAAAACTAAGACCCACGCCCTTTTAAAATACTCATTAACTCCTTTCATTTGATACCCATATCGTACAAACATATTCTAGAGTCACCCCTGGTCCACCTTTGTGTCGATATCTCGAAAAGGCGACCACCTATAGAACTAAGGCCCACTCCCTTTTAAAAAGACTCATTAACACCTTTCATTTGATACCCATATCGTACAAGCACATTCTAGAGTCACCCCTGGTCCACCTTTATGGCGATATATCGAAAAGGCGTCCACCTATAAAACTAAGACCCACGCCCTTTTAAAATACTCATTAACACCTTTCATTTGATACCCATATCGTACAAAGATATTCTAGAGTCACCCCTGGTCCACCTTTATGGCGATATCTCGAAAAGGCGAACACCTAAACAACTACCACCACTCTCTTTTAAAACCCTCATTAATACCTTTAATTTGATACCGATATCGTACAAACGCATTCTAGAGTCACCCCTGGTCCACCTTTATTGCGATATCTCGAAAAGGCATCCACCTATAGAACTAAGGCGCACTCCCTTTTAAAATGCTCATTAACCCCTTTCATTTGATACCCATAGCGTACAAACAAATTCTAGGGTCACCCCTGGTCCACCTTTATTCCGATATCTCGAAAAGGCGACCACCTACACAACTACCACCACTTCCTTTTAAAACCCTCATTAATACCTTTAATTTGATCCCATATCGTACAAACACATTCTAGATTCACCCCTGGTCCACCTTTATGGCGATATCTCGAAAAGGCATCCACCTATAGAACTGTCCCATGCCCTTTTAAAATACTCATTAACACCTTTCGTTTGATACCCATATTGTACAAACTCATTCTGGAGTCACCCCTGGTCCACCTTTATGCCGATATCTCGATACCTATACAACTACCACCACTCCCTTTTAAAACCCTCATTAATACCTTTAATTTGATACCCATATCGTACAAACACATTCTAGATTCACCCCTGATCCACCTTCATGGCGATATCTCGAAAAGGCGTCCACCTATAGAACTAAACCCCACGCCCTTTTGAAATACTCATTAACACCTTTCGTTTGATACCCATATTGTACAAACGCGTTCTAGAGTCACCCCTGGTCCACCTTTATGGCGATATCTCGAAAAGGCGTTTACCTATAGAACTAAGGCCCACTCCCTTTTAAAATGTTCATTAACCCCTTTCATTTGATACCCATATCGTAATCGTACAAACAAATTCTAGGGCCACCCCTGGTCCACCTTTATGGCGATATCTTGAACCGGCGTCCACCTATGGAACTAAGGATCACTCCCTTTTAAAATGTTCATAACCCCTTTCATTTGATACTCATATCGTACAAACGAATTCTAGAGTCAACCATTATCCACCTTTACGGCGATATCCCTAAATGGCGTCCACTTATAGAACTATGGCCCACTCCCTCATAAAATACTCTTTAATACCTTTCATTTGATACGCATGTCATACAAACACATTCCAGGGTTACCCTCAACTGAGTATGTAATGTTCGGTTACACCCGAACTTAACCTTCCATACTTGTGATATATATAGATTTTTATTTTTCATAAAATAAAAAAAAAATAAATAAATATAAGGCGCGATAACCTCCGAAGAGATCTAAGGCCGAGCTTCTCTTCCAATTTGCGTCGTGCTCCTCTTGATTTTCCCTACAAATTGGCCGGACGGGACCTACATGATTTTATGCCGACTCCGAACGGCATCTGCAAGGCAGATGAGTTTTCACTGAGAGCTTTTCATGGCAGAAATACACCCGGAGCGCTTGCCAAGCACTGCCGAGGGGCGACCCCACTTAGAAAAATTTTCTTCTAATTGAAAAACCTTATTTCTAAAATTTTTGATGTTGCTTTGCCCGGGGTTTGAACCCAGGGCATCCGGTGTGGTAGGCGGAGCACGCTACCATCACACCACGGTGGCCGCCTTCACTATAATATTAAAACGAAATGCAGATTTTCGTTGCTTTTGAAATTCGGCTTAAAAATTGCACATGGAACAACTAAAGACTCTCCTGTATTAAAAAAAATGTCATAGTACCTCTAAATCGTGGGCCCCTTCAGAAACCGCCCCCCCTTCGGCGGGCCTGGTGATGTGCTATACTTGATATCATTCGCGATAATATTTTTTATTGATAAGCAGGTTTTTTATTTAAACACCAAGCAATTACACGGAAGTATATCCGCACCACCTGAAAATATAAGTGCCACTGCGTATACGTAACATTTTAATATTACGTATAAAAAAATAAAAAAAAATTGCAATAAAATAATATTGCGACTATAAACTGAAATATAACCTATCCTATATTTCAAGTTAGACCAATCTACACACGGGGTGCAAAACAAATTCAAAATCGGTGCAGTAGTTTAGGAGTCCATTGGCCTCAAACTTGTGACACGTGTTTTTTATATATTAAGATTTAATATTTTTCAAATATTTTACCGACATTTTCAATCCTCTTCATTATTTCTTGTTCTTATTTTTTGTTTTTGATTATATTTTTTATTTGTTTATTTCTTATTTTTTTGTTTGTTTACTTATATTATTTATACTTATTATTTTTACTTTTTATTTTTGTTTCAACTTGTTGGTTTTTTTGGTTTTACGTTTGGATAACTTTTTAATTTATTCATGTTAAAATATATTTAGATGCTTCAGCATTATTTATATTAATAATTTTTTTATTTATATTTTTTATTTTTAACTTTGTTTTAAATTATTTTGGTGGCTTGTTTTTGTTTTAATTTTAAATTTTTTTGAGTAAAATATTTTTAGTGCGATTTATTTAAAAAAATTTTTCTTCAATAAAATATGTTTATTAAAATTTTGCTAGGAATTTGTAACTTTCTTCATGATTTTTTGTTCTTACTCACTTTTTTTTGTATATTTTATTTATGTATAAATTTGGTATTTTTATTTTAATTCTTGTTTTAATTTTATTTTGTTTTACATTTTGGTTGAATTTATTTTATTTTGAGTATTTGTTTATGTCAAAATTGTATTACATAACTCAACATTGTTATTATTAAACAATTTTTTATTTAATTTTTATTAATTGTTTTTTTTTATTTAGATTTTTATTATATTTTATGTATATTTTTATTTATTGTTTGTTCTTTTTTTTTTTGAATTTCTTATTTGCTATTTTGTTTCGATTTTTTTAATAGTTTTTTGTTTTTTTGTTTTTTTTTTTAATTTTCATTGTTTAATTAATAAATCATTCTTAGCATGATTTTTTTATTAATTTTACTTAGTAATCTTTTACTCGAATGAAAATTTTTATTTTCATTGTAAATATTTTTTTATTGGTTTGGGTTTTTACTGTTCAAAATGTGTTTTGATTTTTAAATTTTCAATTTATTTGAAATATGTATTCGCTTGTACAACCTATTTTTATTTCTTTTACTTTTTTCAATTTCCACAGTTATAGTTGTTTTTTAATCGTTTTTTTTTTACTAAGTTGCCGTCATTTCTTCTTACAAATCATTTGCATAAACGAATTTGTGTTTACCCTTTTTGACGCGTCATACATTTTTCTCACAGGGTAGGCAAGAAGTATATTCAGTACAAGTGTTAGAAAAACCTACATACAATATAAAATGTACGTACGTGTTAAATTACATAAGAACTTTTGACAGGCAGCCCCACCCACACACACACACATAGACCACATACATATACACACACAGTTATGCAAATGACTGCGCTGAATTTCTATGAAAAGGATACTGTGGCGTCGTCAAATACAAACATTCTCAATGCTGTTACAACAACAACCCGAGTCATATACAATTTAAACCTAAATAAATTGAAATAAAAAAACTAGAAAATATTTCAAAACAAAGTGCTAGATAAAAATACAATAACAACAACAACTTTTACAAAATAATTTACAAGTGCAAATTTTAATAGGTCAAGGACTTTTATTGCGAATCAACTCATACATACACACATTCACACATATATACAAGTAAATAGATAGCATTTGCATAAATAAAAACGACAGCAGCAGTCGCAGTGGCAGCAGGACTCCAGTTACAACAACACAAAACAATGGCATTGAGAAATAAAAAACAACAAGCGAACCAAAAACAAAACAAAAAAAAAACTAAAATATCGACCGCAACCGTTTATGCAACCTGAGCGCTAAAGATAAATAAAACTTATTTACAAACGCTTAGGCTTATCGGGGCACATATGGGCCTGTGTCGTGGTGCATATCAGGTTGTATCGAGAAAGGCAGAGAAACTTAAAAAAGTTGTGCTGTTTGAATTATTCTGCTTTCAACTGCCTCCGAAAGGTCCTTCACAATTTCTACTTGTATACTGTAAAATTTGATTAAAATCTTGACAAATTGTCAATGAACAAAACATACCCTAATTTGAAACGTTTTAGCAAGGGAGGGCACCTTTGACATTTTTTACGGTAATATTAGTTTTAAATAGAATAGGCTTATAAGGATCCGATGACAATACAATAATTTGATAAGTTCCTGGGCTTATCTGAAATAAGAAGGGGAAAAGGGAAAGGGGCACTCGCCCTTAGCATACCGGTAAATTTTATTTAAACCATGTAGAATGTTCAGGTACCAGTGACAGTATATCAAATTCATCAGCTCAAGCGCGCAACTATTTAAATCAGAAATTAGGCAAGGATCAATTTTATAAAACTAAATTTATTTTTCGAATACGGTCTAATGCAAACATTTAATATTGAGAAGCAAAGGCCAGTATGTATTTAAATGGGTGTTAGTTGGCTAGCGGGGCTTATTCATTCAAGTAATTTAATAACCTTAGTGCATTTATAAATACAGCAACAACATCATACACAGTAAATCAGATACATATGTTTGGGTTTGTGGCATGTTGGAAGCTCCACTTCTATGCAATTATTTTAGTTTTTTTTCTTTTTGTCTTTTATCACAAATCCATTGGCCCTAAGTCTATGCTCAAAAGTATTTTGTTACATTCAAAGCAAATAAATAAAAATTTCAATATTACAATGCCGCAATGTGCTGACGGCTGAACAATTACGAGACATTTTCAAGAAATCTTTGATTATTATTTATTGGAAAACATAAATAAACAAGGGATTTTTTTGCGCAGTGTTTCTAGCAAAATTTATTTTTAGGATTTTTGGTAAATTTGTTTATTGGTTCATAGAATATTTCTATTTAAGATAAACCTATTTATAGAGATGGCCTGAGTCAGAAAAATTGAAATATTAAGAATCCAAAGTCTACAGGCGAAAAAAGCCGTTAGTTGTTTACCTTAGAAACACTCGAGAGGCAGATTGGCTTACACGTGAGAGAAAATTCTATGATCTGTAATGCCAGTACGGAGGCCGTATTCAAATTCGGACAGGTTTCAGTGCTGAGGCGAAGTCGTAGATATCACTTGTATTAACCGAGGATGATTAGGCGCTGGTAGAAAACTCGAAGGTGTCCGACAGAGCCTCTTTTTTTGGATTATCGCTGGATCTTCTTTTACGAAAACCATAGATTTTCCCAGTCTCATCGCCACAGGAGCCTGTAATACTTATGTATAACACCAGCATTGATGATTCGAAATTGGATATAAGCTAAAGCATGGAAAACTCAGGAAACTAGAAACAGTAGAATGGCAGGCATTCAATGAATGACACACAAAGTGAGGCAGCAATAATGTGACGCGTTCTAACACAACAAAAAGGTTGTAAACAAAGCAGAGACTTAGTCTTGACAATCGTTCTGCTCCTCAATTGAAAACACAAAACAAGGAATTTAGACGGATTCAGCAGGATACTCCCTGGAAAACCTCAAGAGCACCTACCTTGATGTGGTCATACACTAGAATAATATTATCTGTATATGCACTCTCAGCGCTCGGAGGGATTACTGGACTCGATAATAGATAGGGACAATTTTTTTCAACAGCTAGCTTGAAAAGGTACAAAGAGATTGTATCACTGTCTATTCTGGCAGTGTCAGTGCCATGGTCACATCTAACGGACTTAATGTTAACCTGGACTCGGCAGAGCAAATACTTTTCAGCTATAAAATCAAAATACTTCAAATTTGGCTTCCTTCATTCAATGGCACAAAACACTCCCAACAGAATAAACAGAGAATTCTGGAAAAGCAGAACCTACAGTAGTACGTATGAAGAATACCAAAGCACATAAAGAAATAAATAAGAAATCAGATAAAACAAATGGAACTAAAGAAGAAACATACAAAAACACTAATAATACAGATAACGGAGCACTAAATAAAACAGAACATAGACTAAACAAACTAAGAACCAGAACTAACAGGGATGGCTAAGAACGCAGAAGCAACAGTAGGCAAATATTTAATATCCGGAATTACGTAATAAAATAAATACCAAACCAGGTAAAACAAATATTATCGGTAGATAGAAAAGTATTTGGAACTATAGAAAATATTAATGATACAGTAAAAGAAACTGCAGAAGAATCAGAAAATAAATAAAAGGTAGTCAGGAAGATAAATATAAAAAGAGAAGAGGTGAAAAAAACAGAGCCGACAAATCAACGGAACAAATATGGAAGACCTGGAAAACAAAACAGAGCCCGAAGTATACAGACGTAAAACCACGAGACCATTAAGAACTAACTATGAAAACAGATAAAACAAATGTTATAGGCGAATAAAAACGACACCAAGCCAAGAGAAAACGAAAACGTGTTAAAAAGACTAACAGAAAAGACAGAACAAACGTAAAAGATAAACAGGAAGAGCAAGGTAATAAATAGTAGAAAAAAGCATTCAATCAACAGAGCAAACAGGTATGGCTTAGAAAACAGAACCCACAGTATACATAAATATTTAAAATATCGAAAGCCCAAAAACAAGTAAATATCAAATCAGATAAAACAAATAGGCGCATAGACAAAAAGACAGGACAAATGGGAAACAGTAAACAGAATTAGAGAAGAAGTATAATAAAACAGGGCACGCAAACCTACAGCAACATGAACTTGTTGAGACATGCTTATAATAATAAAACAAAAATATGGAAAGACGATATATGTCAAGTATCGTTACGGTACTGACTTAAAGTAGAAATATCGAGTTACTCATAATATCGAATCGAAAAGACCCTATATACAAAATACCGACACGAATTGCAAAAGTCTCCAGTTAGCCTTATTAGATCCTATCAAATATAAGGCTGCTGGGAGTTGGACAATATGTATATCATATATTTGAAGTAAATGCTCCTTATCAGATAAGAAGATTGTTTATATCGTTTTTTATGAACAGAAAGCAAAACTAGAAAACACTTTCGCAGGATTCGACTAAATTTTTGTAGTAGAACGTATCAATATGTATGGATGAAAAATTAGTAGAAAATATGCCCTAAAAGAATAAGCACTTGCCTTTCGACAACTTCAAAAATGTGGGAATATTTTTTTTGGTACCCTATTTTGACTTATTCCCTTTGATCTTCCATTTCTGGAAGCCGCCGTGGTATGACGATAGCGTGCCCGCCCACCACGCCAAAGGTCCTGTATTAAACTCCCGCAAAAAAAAAAATCAAAACACCGTAAAAAAAATTTTCAAACAAAAAATTTAAGCGGGGTCGCTCGCCGGCAATAGTTTGGCAAACATATTGGCATATGAAAAGCTTCTCAGCGACAATTCATCTGCTTGCAGATGTTGTTCGGGGTCGGCTCGGCGCCTTCAACTTGTAGGAAAAATTAAAAAGTAGTGCAGCACCTTGTATTTTTTATTTATTTTTCTTAAGCACAGGGTGTTGTTTTTAGAAGAAAAAAAACTTGAATAATTTTAAGCTTCACGTAATGTGTGTTCATAGCTTCTAGAGATGAAATATGCCTTTGTTTAATACCAGCAAAAATCGAATATGCAATAGGGAACTTATGACTAAAAATTCGTTTACAGGGTGAAAAAAAAAACTTATTTTTAATTAAAAAAGTTTTTATAGGTAAACTTTTTAATTTAGTGATGAACATTTTGAACTCTCTTTGTACTTCATAGTCACTTTAATTACTTAGTTTTTTGAGCGCTCTTTGCTTTGGCTGTCGTTTTTTTTTTTTCTTAAACACAGAGTGTTGTTTCTAGAAAAACCCCTGATAAGTACTACGTAATAGGTATACTTTCTAGAGAAATTTGGCTCAGTTTAATAGCCTTACAAAAATATGTCACTTAATAATATGAATTATGAAAAAGGGAACTTAAAGTAGGAAACTGTTTTAAAGGGTATAGAGAGAAATTATTTTCTTATTTTGGAA
Source organism: Eurosta solidaginis (assembly GCF_040869045.1). Lineage (NCBI taxonomy): Eukaryota > Metazoa > Arthropoda > Insecta > Diptera > Tephritidae > Eurosta > Eurosta solidaginis. The sequence continues at coordinate 239,982,579 of NC_090322.1, forward strand.
ATTCTAAAAATAAAATTTTTCAATTCAGATGGCAACATTTCGACGCTTTATTGTGTAGTGCAAGAGAAGACAAATCTTTCCATAATTTATTTCACTGTTATTTTTCTTATTATTTTCTGAGAGTTATTTGAAACTCTCACACGTAAATTTATCAATTGAGAGAGGAATATTTTGAAGTTTTTTTTTATTACAACTTCCGTTATTTTGTGCAAAAGAAAAGCATCTTTTCTTTATTCACTTTACAGTCAATTTTCTTGGTTTTTTGATCTCATCCTTGTTTTGTCTTGAAATGTTACAGATAATACGAATGTCGTTTTCTTTTTCTTTTCAACTTTTCTTATGGCCGCACTCAACTTATAAATAATATTTAGTTTAGTTGAATCATGAACTTTTTTAATGTTTTCCGTTTTTCGCTGTTAATCATTTCTCAATTTTTTTCGCTTTGTGATAATATTTTTGCATGCTTTCTTTTGAAGAATCCTTGTTCTAATAAAATGTTGTCCATTACCAAGCAAAAATTCCACATAAATGCAATCAAGCATAATTTTTTTTTCCTTTTTTCAATTTCTACTTAAAAAAGTTTTGGTGTTGAATTTCGTGTCTTAAATTTGCCAACTTAATTTACTGATGGCACTCAACACTTTTCGCGTGTAGATTTTGTCCTTGTGCATCGACTGGCAAATATCCTTTCACACAGTTACACACACACACATAAAAGTACAAACATATCTGCTTAGAAGTATCTTTAGCGCCATCTCTCTTAACTCCACTTTAACTTGAGCTACTTACTTATGAATGGCGTATTTGTTTTTTCCTTTTTTCGAAAAACTATTATTTGTGTCTCGTGTCGCCTCAATTCTCACGTCTCTTCGTTCACTTGAAACCCTCTTGAGGCACATGCCTTTAACGTTAGACGCGAAATTCCCTTGAGTCACGAGTGTTTCTATTATTCCTTTCAGGTTGCTTACTTTTGCTCCAGAAATTGTTTATACGCTAACGCAAAAGCCAAATAAAAAGCATAACAAAAAATTATAATAATAATAATAAAAGAACAACAACAAAAAGTAAGCGACATATTTTTCGCACATTCGTAATCTTTCAGAAGGATCTCTAAAATTGCGCTGAGTGTCGTCGTATTCTTGGCTTTTTATTGACGTTTCGTGTTGCTTTCTTGTTAAGGAGCAGCTTATTGTTTTATTTTTTTATTCTTTTATTATGACAAAGGGGTGTTTTTGTTGTGGTTTATTGACGGTGTACTCTTTTAATTTGTGTACGAATTTTATCTATCAAGTCCTGTTTCTGTTGGGAAGTTTCTTGTGCTTAACTAACTTTTACATCGATATGATATGATATTGTATTTAAAAAAAGTCGCGGGAATTTTCCGTATCTTCTCACATTTTTATTTGCAATTAGTAAAAATTCTCCTGGGAAAAATGATTTCAATTTGGCCTATATATGTTCACCGAATTCTGATGTATAGTGTTTCTCAACGGTTTTACCTGAAATATGGTGTCTGGCAAATGTATAGCTGAGTACTACATGCCTTTTAATTAAAATAGAGATCTATATGATATATATCAAGTAGACTAAAGAGCGAGCATGACTGCCATTCGGTTGTCGTATTGACAACATAGATATTTTCGAGCGCACAAATTAACGGCGGTCATGCTTGCTTGGTGGTTTGTTTGCTACTGATCTATGTATTTGTGTTATTATCATGTAGGATTGAGTGCCTCATATTCTCACAGCCAACTCGGCGAGATGAGTAGTGCATGTACATTCTCTTAAGCACTTCATACCGCCACCAAGGAAGAAGTTAGGTTCTGTAATTCTAAGAAAAGATTCATACTAGAGGGTTACGTTTAGGCCGACTGCAACGAGAAAAGTGTGCGAACGCTGCATATTTTCAGAAAGAATAATAAGCCAGTAACGTGTGCAGGCGCAGAGCTTGCGTTACCAATCAAAAGAAATTTCGTCGAAAAATATCGCGAAAAACGAAAGTTGTCAAATCTGCACCAAGTTTCTGCAACAACGAAAATGGCGACATGGTCCAGAGAGTGCTTACAGCTCACCGCCCTCTTAAATGGTGACAGCGCTGAAGCATCCCGGGAAGATACTGAACTCGAGCCTATAATCAAAGGCGATGAAATGTTCTACACGTCCGACTTTTAGGAACCACGAATTAGAAATATCCCGATTCAACAAGACAACAGGAAGACAGAGAGACATACTTCGTCGAGGGTACACAAGAAAATAAAATACGAGCAAATACGCAGATCCATAAACAAAATTTTTTTGCGAAAAACAGTTTTAGCTAAGAGCCACAATAAAAATTTTTAACAAAAAAAGAGCTTATGTGAACACGTCTTCTTTCATCCCGAAATGTATTTATTTGTCATTCCATGTAAACCAAAAGTGTTCGTCGATAAAGCACTCGTGTATATTTTTTCGTCTAATGGTTATTTTCCCACAGACCTTGAGACCTAGAGGAGTTGAGGTGATTGTTGAATAAGGCTAGTGTGGGAACTCAACTCTACCTGGATAGGTGAAGTAGGAGGGATAAATGTATGGTATGTTCTCTCCGGTTTTTCGTATTTATGACTTTTAAAAGATGATTGTTAGGGTGATCAAATATAATACACAGAATTTTAGGCTGTTCCATGGCTTTCGACGCATCAAGTGCTTCGCGAACCACACTTTTAGTTTGATGGCTTTATTCGAGACGTGATTCATTTTGCGTTGTCTATACAGATGTATGGCTTGGTCATGAGACTTCAGAGTATCTCATATAACTTTCATAGGGTTTTTTATGTACTTCGCAGTTTCAGTTCTACTTGGTTCTTTAACTAGCTCATGCCTATTGCGAGCTACCTATTACCGAAATTATAGAGAATACCTAAAGCTTTCTCGAAAAGATACGGAAACAAATAGTCAAGGCGCCCGGGTTGATGATAACTTTACTCCTGTTGTTTAATGTCTTCAGAATAAGTAAAATACCACAAAAGACTACACGATACAATTGAGTCCTAAGATAAGTATGTTCATCAAGTTCTAAATCCTGATGTACGAATCCAGCTAAAATTTTGTAGCATAACTCTTTCAAGGCGTCGCCAGCACAATGAGTAGCTTATCCAACCCAGTTGTCAACCTCACCAACCCATAGCGAACCCTGTTTATTTAGCAGGCGATGCTGTGGAGGACTCTAATTCCTTACGGAAGGACGAAGGTATCGTTTTTGTATTCGGCAGAAGACATCAACATAGATAAAGCTTCCCGAAACATTCGGGGTGTCTCCTTATCGCTGCAAGAAGAAGAAGAAATCGAACTGTTGTAAATTAGTTATTCATCAATGGGTGGCTTTAAAATGGGAAATATCGAGCAACTTCTGGGCCAGTGCAACTTAAAAACATATTTGCATATATCAGCAACTTGACGATTACCTACTTATAGGGAGTGTACCTTTCCTGTCTTTACAAACACACATTTTTGCATGCCTTATAATAAAATGCTTCGCGGAACTGACGTCAGAAAATTCTTATTATAACTTTTTTTTTGCTGACCTTGCCGAACGTGTTCAAACAGTTTCTTTTTTATTTACTTTTGTTGTCGTGTCTCTCATTCAAGACGCCCACTAATGCCAACGTAATAATTTCAAGTGCGCGAGCGCGAGATTTATACGCCTCAAAGTAGGCAACAGTAGCAGTGTCAGCATTCGAAATGCAACAGAGCCATCACATAAGAGCACTTTTGGCGGCTTGGAATATTTAATTTTTATGTGCATATTTATAAAGATGTTTTTTTAATAATAACAATTTACTGCGTTATACTTTCGAAAGGTCTAAGGATAGGGTTCTACTCCAATTAGTGTCGTGGTACTTGAAATGTTTTCCTACACATTGGTGGCTCGACAGTTTTGATGCCGACTTCGAACATGGTCTGCTAAAGCTGATGGAGCTAAACAATTTCTCATATTCTAGGGCATATCTACACTGGGGGCGTCCCTGTTTTGAAAAGTATCGTCTGTATTTGCAACAGTTTCCATGGTAGGCAATCATGCTAGACCAGTTCACCACGTTCACTCATTCGCTATACTCTAACCTAAATACAGCCTAGAAAAAGTTGCAGAACACATGCGACACAGCAATGCATCCTTTTTATTTATTTATTTTATTTTTGTGTTTTACTTCTTTTTGTGGTTTTTCTTCTCTTTAATGTGTTTTTGTTTTAGCAATGCTTTATATAAACTGGAGATATTACGGAAATAAGTTGAATGGAACCGGAATCAGAATCGGATATTAAAAACCGATATGGTCCTTGGAACGATCGATAAACAGTTCGGAGAGCAATTCCGAAGTAATCTTCCGAAATGTATCACGGAACGATTCCTTAATAGTCCCGCATTGTTTCTGAACAATACCGAAATAGCTCGGAGATCTCACCGAAATGGTCGATAAAAGTTCTCGAAATTATCCTGCAATAGGTCCGAAATTCGGATATAATGTTGAAATCATTCCGAAACTATTCCCAAAACGTCCCCCCTTGTTCGTTCATGAATAATACTGAGATAAGACGGAAATTTTTCAAAGAAGTTCTCGAAATTTTATTGAAATTATACCGTAAATAAGTTCGAAATGATCCGGATGAAATTTAGAAATTCCGTAAAAGGTCCAAAAATGATCGGAAAACAGTCCCGAATTGATATGATTCTGAATTGAAACAAACACTATATGTCAATGTACTAGAGGGGGAGGGATAGGGGGAAAAGCAGGGAACGGAAAGGCCCTACTGGTAACTTTCCCTGAGCACTTATAATTCGATGTATATGCGCCCTATTCCAAATATAATTGTTTTAAAACACTAATACTTGAGAGTTTAAATGAGTTAAAATACTACTGAAAGGGATAAACGAAGCGGGCGCGGGGGGCGGGGTGATAGGGAGAGGTTCGTTCTGTTTACGTTTCCAAAAGACCTCGATTTACATGACCCATGACCTTAATACCATTGATCAATGTTAACGAACTTATATTTGGAACGTTTAAAAACTGTAAAATAGCTGTTCAATGGGGCCTGGGACCCCAGTAATATTTTAAAGGAATATAGCATATGTGACCCGGTCTATGAAAAGGTGGCTTATGGGTAAAAAAAACAGCTGTTTACAGCTGTTAACAGCTGTTTCTCGCAATTTCTTTGTTGGGTCATAAGCCACCTTTTCATAGCCCAGGTCACATATATATTATATAATAGAACTTCCCAAACTATTGTATATCTATGTGTCAAATTTCATCCACATCTGTCCGCCCGAGTGAGTGGTAAAAACTATTAAAAAGTAACTGTTTCCAGGGGTGTGGGACCCCGCTTATTAAAAGAAAAACCGATATTTAGTCACCCGACCGGCTTCCTTTAAATTTAGAAGTATTAATCAACAGTAATTTGCGCTTTTCCGTATCCAGAATCGAACCTTCGTAACATCTCTAGGATAAAGCACTGACATATCGCTTTGAATTTTAATGTCCTCAACGTCGACTATTGCAGATTTTGTTCAATGCATTTCGCCGTAAAAGTGCTCCAAAAGCAATAAGAAAAATATAGGAAAAAATTTCGAAAAATTAAAAGAAAAAGTCAAAAACTTACGAAAATATAAATCTCTAGATAAGTTTACACTAAGAATATTAAATTAAGTGCAACCAACTGACAGACAACACAAAGCAGTCATCCGAAATGCTTAGCTCCTCGTGAGTGGGTGGATGGATGTGATGAGTACATATGAATAGCGGTGGTGCTAACCTTCAACGAATGGCTTTGAATGCTCCCAATGACGTTATCTATCTCAGTATGCACATATACTACTGTAGTAGCAACAACAACGACAACACATGCCTGCATTGCACTTTACGTTGGTAGCCGCATTGCACTTAAGGCTAAGTTGCCTGGTTAGCGTCTCCCTTTATTGGCTGCATGAAAAAATCTAAAATGCAATGCAGCGTTGTGTTGCAGATCTTCGATACAGTTTACCATTATTGAGTTCTTGCATTTTTGTTTGTTTAAATTCACATCACATTCTCTTTGCACACCACACTATTTCGCCGATGAATATGCGTATCAGGGCCAAAGTCATTGTGAATTGAACGTGTGAACGCTTTTTCTGCTTTCTACACTTTCACCACTTTTTCTATTACTAGGGGTTTGAGTTGACGGTCGTATCTTTACTATAGACAGTTTGAAGATTTTGAGTGCTCTGAGTAAGTTCTGAGTTTGGACATTTATATTCAATCCTATTGTCTTTCCCTAAGCCATACTGTAGCACTGATGTTCTCGCATAAGCTTGGGAAGGAGCGAAGGATCAACCTCCCTTATCTCCCCCAGGTTACCGAGAGATCATGCACGCAGAAATTGATGTCGCTTTAATACTGTCATCGGTGATGATTTGTTTAGTCTGAGAAAAAAAGTCGTTCTTACCCTCTCCAAATAAACGCTTAGAGAACTTAGGACTTGGCAGTACTACAGATGAGTACATAGACCTAACTGCATTGTTCGATTTTTCTCATATAATCACTCAAATGTAGTCGTACAGCGCCCTCTGTTTCGCTCATATCCGAAACTCTTAACCTTCGGCATTTCTGGGCTATGACAATGAGCAGAGAGAAATAATAACATGCTCTACAGACTTTAAAGATTAACGATACCTGCATCATTTAGATGCTCTTTCTACAGCATAGCATTTCGTTTGGAAAGCTTAATACCAGTTCGGTAACTGTGCAATCTGCTGACTAACATATCTTCAAGTGTAACCCATTCACAGTCCCTCTTTCCATTTTTGAGCTCAAACTCTGCTCTTAACAAAGTACATTGTATTTTGTGTCTGGTTGGGTCTGTGATGGAGACCAGAATAAGGACAGGCAGATACGCAGGCGAAACTTCCGATTTATTTCTTCCATACTTCTCTAAACATTTAGTTGAATAACTTCATATTTCAGAGAGGACCAGTTTTTTATAACATTTTTCACTGGAATGGGAACAAAATATAAAACTTTCTCAAAATAAATACATAGTCTCCCTGAAGAAGACACAATAACGTGTCGAAACGCGTCGGGGGAAAAAAACTAATGTTTTGGCTTTAAATTGAACGACCACAAAAGCTCTTATAAATAAATAAATAAAACTTTCTCTTTTCATTTAACTGAGCAAAAAAAAAAAAAGAGTTGACTTTATGACCATATTGGAAAAGCGGGATGGTCATAATTTGAATATAGTTGACATTGTAACCACTTGGAATTTGAAGTTGTGACTAATGCATATGGTCATAATTTCCGTTGAATTTGTGGCCATTTGAGGTCAATTGACGTTATGGCCCTTGACCTTATGTCACCACTCCTGGGTCAGTTTAGATGCTGTCCACTTTTAATATCATAAAGTAACCTGTCCGTATTTGACTGATTTCCACATGTTTGATTCTTTCTGTATAAGAGCCAACTTTTGAGGATATAATTTCACCTACATCTATTGAGTTTTTAACAAAAAAATTTCTCAAGTTCGGCCTTTTACGAATTTGGCTATGTTCCAATCGGTTTGAGTTCGGCCAGCTTAAAAAAAAATCGGGAAATGTCCTCTTTTTTTGGCCCCAAGCAAAATTTTTGAGTCAGCTTTTGTGAGAATTTGCCCAAGCTTGGCGCTTACAAATAAAACCATTTGGTATTTTAGAAATTTGGGATAGAAAAGCTTCATTTATTATCTAAGTTGTTTGGCAAGTATTAGTCATTTAAATTAGGGATGCAATTCTGGAAATAACTTAGGCTGAAACTCTAATCTATTTAAATGATATTATAGTTATTTTAGGTCGCTAAAAGCTCCAAAAGCTTATTTATAGATTTAACTTATTGGCATACATTAGCAATAAAAATGTTGGACTCGAATTCTGGAAATCGCTAAGGCTAAAACTTCATCTAATTAAAGCGCATTACATAAACCTGAGGTGGAAAAGCTTTAAAAGCTTTATTGTATGTGGACATGCGATATACATTAGCGATACAAATTAGAGCTTGACTGTGGAAATCGTTAAGGCGGAACTCTAAATAAATCGCATAGTAGAGGTTTTAGATCGTAGAAGCTTTAAAAGCTTTTCCTACTGAGTAGCTTTTTGGCTTGTATAGTCGATAAAAGCTGGGAATTTTATATGGCAAATGCCTAAAAGCTTTATTTTATTGGTTAAATTGTATGCCACATATTAGTGATGTGCATTAAGTCTGAGATTCTGGTAATCCCTAAAGCTATAGAAATGGCATGAAACTTCATCTAGTTAAAGCGCATTACAAAGAGTTGGGGTGGAAAAGCTTTAAAATCTTTTTTTTTTTTTTGTGGGCATACATAAGCGTTGAAAATTAGTAGGGACTGTGGAAATCGCTTAGAACGAAACCATATCTACTTAATCGCGCTGTTTGACTTAAATTGGTGATTAAAGTTAAGAATTCTATATTAGAAAAGCTCTAAAACAGAGATGATCAAACAATTAAACGCGTGTTAGGGCTTAAGCCTCCATTACTGATGCTTAGCATAGACTTGACTTGGCGTAAACTTGGCAACTTAGCCACTATTATACTCCACTTGCGCATACAATCTGGCATCATAATCAGCGTTGAAATTTATTTTTAAATAAATGTCAATTTGAATGACAAAATGTTAAAATGAAATGGAAACAAACAAACGGCAACTCAAAATGTAAACGTCACTTAGAACTTACATAGAAAATCAAAATTCAACAAACTTCTAAGTCAAGTTAAGTGTTGCTAAGTTTTGAGTAATCAGTAACATGCAATGTTCATTTAACAGAACTGTAAGTGACAGTTCTCAGGCCAAGTCAAGTCTATGCTAAGTATCAGTAATGGGCCCTTTAATTGAGCTTTCTGACACAGAACCCCACACATCTTTTACAAAATAAGCTTTTTATATAGTAAAAATTATATGAAAAAGGAAATCAACCGGCTAACCATTTGGGCTCAACTGCTGATAAATAAAGTGCTAAAGTTTTCGACTAGTTGATTTGCCCGCTGGGTATATACACCATATGCTGGTATTCTAGTTATTTATGCATTAAGTGGCAATTTAAGCACGCACATATATAGTACAATGCCAATGTTCTCAACTCGAGTTGTTTATTTCTCTTCTTCTTCCTATTTGTTCTTCTTAGTAAGCATTCAAGCATGCGAGTTTGCTTGTTGGTCGCTGCAAATAAAGGAAAACTAGTTTATGTGCAATATGCATAGTCATGGGTCAAAGTCATTAATAGAACAGCCATTCAGGCATTCGGCCGCCATATTTTTTTATTTTTTTTTTTGTCGAACAGGCGGCGTTACACTTGAGCGCCAACCAATGCTGCCCCAACAAACCACCCGAAGTTAAAGTGCGAGGGAGGGCGATGGTATTAAAGTAGACAATGAATGCAATAAATTTGTGGGTGGTGGAATAAATGAAGGGAAGGAGCAGAAAAATGCGATATTGTGTACGTGCCGCATTAAACAAAAAAAAATCATACATATTTTTGTTGTAATTTTTTTTTTTCAGTAACACAAACAACACTTAAAAGTGGAAGATTATTTGTTGAGTAAGAAGTTTCAGGATGGGTAGAAGCCCAGACAATTATCTTTTGACCGCTGCTAAATTCAAATTGTTGACCAAAACTTGTAAGGTTGAAGTTCTCCAAAATCTCCAACTCTTTCCATGTTTATGTTATGAGACATGTGAAATCGTTGTGGCTGAAATTATTAATCGTAGTTGTTTGAAGTTGAGGTTTCGTGTGGAAAGTTATTGAGAACTAGCGAAAACTGACTGCCCAAAGCGCGGCGACTGCGGAATTTCAGAATCAAGTTTTTAGGCACAACGCTTGAATTGGCATTTTCAATGCACTGTTGAAGCGCAACTCAGAAGAAGGAAAACAAGTTGTAGAGAGTCCAATGTTCAGCTAAACATTAGGCGTCATTAACGGCGCTTGGCTAGCCTGAGGTCCATCCCATAGATGAATGGATTTGCAACTCTTTGTTTCGAGAGAACGCTGTCAATACACATTTTGCACATTTTTTATAACATTTTTCAATGATGCCACTCCAAACAAAAATGAATTGATCTGAATATGGAGATTTTTGACATACATTTCGGTGATTATAGTTTCAATCATTTAATAAAATGATAGTCGTAAAATATTCATTTCTTTAAACTTATTTTACAATAATACGGCTAGTTAGAGTCAAATATAAACAAATCGAAGTAAAATTTACATTTTGATTAAATTAATTAATCAAATATTGTAACGTATTTAACTCACAGTGAAAACCATATATTCTTTTGAAAGTTCAGTAAATCGGACCTATTATATAATAGTTAACACAATTTAATGGATAGGGCTTATCCTACATGTCTGACGTTCCAGGTTCTGTGATCAAAATGGACTGGTTGCATCGGGACTTCATATTTACAAAACTTGTTTTTAGTGATAACTTTTGAATGGGATATAATATTTACCCTCCGCCTTCGAACTAATAATATTTTCACTAAAACAAGTATTTTTATCCTTTTTCCCATAATTTTTGAACGCATTTCTACAGTTTTAGGTCAAACTAAAGTTTACCGAAATGTTTGGCCTTTTTTCATTTTAGTTGGCACATTTTTTGTTCTGGCACCCGCTTCAGCCGGGGCAAGGGATTTATTTGTGATTGTTGCCAGCTCAAATTTGAGATAAATCCCTCGTGAGGGCGCAAAAAATGAGAGAGTTTCATATCAAGTCATCTTTGGTCCATCAATCCAAGAATGAATAGAAAATTGCCAGCAGAATTTAGTGAACCCAACCGCTACCTCCGCATCACATTTTCCCTTTCCAGATAAAGGTCCGTATAAGAGTAACGAAGAATGAAACATTTCGGTGACAGAGTTCAATTAAATATAATAATCGTATTCGTTGAGCTCAAGGAAAGGTACAACTAAAGAATGCAGAATTCGTTCATACTAATATTCCCGTGGGTAGCATATCTGTGGTAAGAGGCAGCTAAAATCCACACATCCGAAGGTCTGAAAAGGAAAAAATATTGTTCGCATGTAGGCCCATATGTGAGAAAGATTTTTGCGGTTACAACAATAATATAATATTGAGACACTCTGCATGGATTACCACTGCATGGAGTCCTGTTCAAAGGGCAATTATCAGAGCGAGATAGTCGTAGGGAACTTAAGGAGCTCAAATAAACTTTGGAGTCAAAAAGTAATCCAAAAAATCTCACCAACTTTCAAGAAATGTTGCAAGTCCAGTTAGTTAGTTTTGATCCGATACCTACCTGTTCAAGAACGTACTTCCAGATGGAACTATCGAATTGCAATGCCCCTACTGCACGCCACGTTTGCTTCCCTGCAAAAATCGTTGGATCATGTGGTCCACTGGAGTACTTACCATTATACTCCACTGTAATTCAGCAATGGACCAACTCATGTTTGGACACGAACATATTGTAAGCCGATCAATGCTCGTTTTTAACGATTGTAATCACTACACGATGTTTATTGGACTGTGGGTACTCCATGGATTACTCTGATGTAATGCGGAGCTGGAGTATATGGTCCGGTCCTAGGATGAAGGATCCGAGAGGATGAAGGATATGGTGAAATTGAAGATGGGAAAGTTGAGAAAGAAAGGTAGGAAGAGACGAAAGTGAAGATAAAAGAGAGAGAAAAGGATATGAAAGAGCAGAAAGTAAGTGAGAAAAGAAAAATAGGAACAGTGAACGGTTAGGGTAACTTATTAGGGGAGGAGAGATGGAGAGTTGGAGTTAAATATTGCTATTTTTGGTTATAGAAAAAGGAGTGGAAGATTGCGAAGACAAAACTAAAGTGGGGATAAGAGCGAAAAGGAAGTGGATTTAGCAAAACAAAAGCGGTGGAGGGGAAAAAGGAGAACTGTAAAGAAGAGGAGGAAAAGGTTGTTGAAGAGTAAAAAGATGAAGGTGTGGAAGACGAACCGAAATAGAAGTTAATTATGTTAAGATAATGGAGTGAGATTGGAAAAGGAAGCCGGAAAGGGAGAGGTAGTGGGCGTAGGGAAGGGCAGAAAGCAAGACGAAGAGAAAGAACGCAGAAAAGAGGTAGCAACAGTAAAAGAGGAAAGGAGCAGGAGAGAAAAATTTTCAAATTTCAAAACACCAAAATCGAAATCCCTAAATGATTGTTCTCACTCGTTTCCTCAAGGTTAAACTAGGATAACCCATCGTTTTTTTCGTAAGCACACCCTTGATAAAAATTATCGGAAAAAATTTTTCAAAAATTAAAAGCAAAAAGTTTCCTTTGGTAAATTAAAATATTATGAACCAGCGACCCAAACCGTATTTGTTTTATAACAAAAGTACTTTAGAAAAAATTATTTCTGGATCTTAGATTTTTTAGTCCGAAATAAATTTTAAATTGGCAGTTTAATTTTATAAGACCAAAAATAAAAGTTAAATCCGGACTTTTATTCTTTAAGGACAGAATAAAGTTCGGCCGTATCACTATGGAACGGCTCATCGAAAGAAAACGAATTCGTTTTCATACAAAATCCTTCTTGTGTAAGAGGTGTATCAAATTTCAAGGCAATCTTAATTGGATCAAACTTTATGGCAAAAAAACAGGTGCAAGTTTACTATGGAAAAGCCTAAGGAGAGTACTACCAGAGTTGCCCGCGGTTTTTCGATGAAAAAATTTTTAGTATTAGTAAGACAAATATTGAAGTGTACTGGTTCAAAATGACGATATTTATTTATTTATTTGAATTAGTCTAGGAATATAACAAATATTCTTACAGACTATGAGAAAATTAAAATTTTAGCGACTTAATAGATTATATTAAATTTAAGGTATACACAAAACATGACTTGGAGACCGAAAATCAATATCTATAGAATTAGAGATGATATTGAATTCATTAACAGCCCTTGGTAAAGGGGCATTCGGAAGATAGTTTGTCTTAAAGTTTTCGCAATAAAAAATATTTGACTATCGCAGTATCCTTTGTAGGACATTAAGATAAATGCGCTCCAGAAGGTAAGTAATCCTTCGACAATGCCAAAAGCAAAAGTTAACGAGAGGACAAACCTTCTTTTTTCTAAAGATTTAGGACTTATTAACAATAATCGAGACCTGTGGGAAGGAACCGGGTCCGAGAAGCGAAGGCAAAGCAAAGCGTATTTAAGAAACTCCTTTTGAACACGCTCTATTCTGTCTATTCTAAATTGATGGAATGCACGCCAGATAAAGGCTGCATATTCCACATGGGGACGCACAAATGTGGTGTAATGCAAGTAAAGGTATAGGGATTTGAGAACTCAGAACTATTTCTTCTAAGAAAACCTAGCTTATGACTTCGATACTATAAAACCAATGTGGCTGTTGAAAGAAAGCTTGGCATCGAAAATAACACCAAGATCCTTTATTTCACTGGATATATGCAGAGTATGAGCTGAAATACTGTCAGATGATGCTAAAAGGTTATTAGATTTTTAAAAAGAAATATGAAAACATTTGCTGATATTAAGCGAAAGGTGCGACTTAATGCACCACAAGTATAAACTATTAGGGTCTAATTGAATTTTAGCCATGTCAGTTAGATTGGTAAATCTCGAAAATATCATCAAATCATCGGCATAAAGCAAAGAGTGACAGAACTTAAAGCATGAGGAAATATCATTGATAAACAACACAAAGAGCAATGGACCAAGAATGCTACTTTGTGGGACACCCGATGTCACAACAAACGAATAAGACTTAAGGCAATTTAAAAATCCAGAGTAAAAGCCAAGACACTCAAGCTTCGCAATTAGAATCCTATGAGACACTTTGTCAAAGGCTTTAGAAAAGTACGTGCAGACATAGTCTACCTGGCATCTGCTAAAAAAATCCGATAGACAATACTCGCTCAACACTGCCAAATTTGAAACAGTAGAGCGCCCTGGAATAAAACCATGCTGGTTTGTAGCAATTAAACTTTTGACTGAAAAATACATTTCTTCCTTAACAATACATTCAAAGAGCTTTGAAACAGTAGATAGTTTGGAAATGGTCTATAATTGCTTATATTGTTTTTGCTATCACTTTTAAAAACCGGGGTTATGGATGCCATTTTCCAAGCATCTATAAAGTCACCCGTGGATTGCGATCTGTTAAAGATAGTTAGTAAAGGGAATATCAAAGCTGAACAATTCCTTAATAACAGTGCAGATATTCCATCTACGTCAGTACGCGTGGAAGGCTTCAATTTCGAAATACCATTAGCAACATCTTCATTTGTAAGAAGCGACCCAAAAGCTGACGATGAATTTGCGTCAAAAAAAATTGAGATCCAGGTCTGACTCAGAATCATTGTTCTCAAAATTAGATTTGAAGAAGTCGGCAAACAAATTTTAGGAGAATCGCTTGGTAAAATATTCGTTTAATTTGAATGAGCTGGATTTGTATTCTGCACTTTAAAAAAATCAAAGATTCGTCATGAAAATTCTATGGTTATGCCCGAAGCCTCATAAACTTTTCTACTTAAGACAAAAACGAATTAAAGTGTTCCCTGCTATTAACTTCTCTTATAGTTCTTAATTTCCAATTGAGTGGGTTGGGCTATCCTAGGCTTATTAGGGAAAACCAAATCGTTTTTATTAAAAAATCGCCTTTCCACCCGGTCAGCTTGACATTTTTTTTTCAAGCGTGAGCTAAAAAAAGGTTGAGCTAACCTCGAGCAAACTAACAACAACTTGAAAAACCGTGTGCTAGCAAAAAAAAGGGCGGGCCAACATTCGGCAAATTAGCCACATAGTTTTTACTAAACAAATCGTATTTCGGGGTGCCAACTTCTTACAGTTAGTACATCCCCAATCGAGGACGGTTTAAGCTTAGTGTTGTTATGGCTACGGCTGATGTAATTCAGTCCCTTTGACTTGGGTTGGCATTCAGTCGCCAAGATTCGAATAATACTTTTCTTATCATAATTCTATAATTCCCGGACACATAATTTTAATACTCTCATTTTTATTTCACCCACCATTTACGTAAGTAACCGCTTGTGCTTCCGCAATATACAAAAACCGCAATCCTATAAAATACTTACCGCAACCTCATTACTTGTTTAAATTTAAGTAGAGCGCGGCATTTTAAGGTCGTCACTCATAAATATGCAAAAAATATAATAGAAAAATGTATTTTCAGAAAAAAGTGAGAATTTACAAAAACAAAAAAAAAAATCTTCTTATGTAAGTACTTAAGACAATTCATGTTGCATTCAAAAACGCAATGAAGCCTCGATCTCTATGTTCCCCTTCCCCTTGTGGACTGTTGATGTGCGATAATGCGCTAATAGTATTTCTACTTCGCTATTTTCATGATTTCAAATTATTATATATTTTTTTCATTCTCCTTCAGCGTGTTTCTCTCCTCTCCTGCTTACATTCATATTTATTTTTAAGTTGGCGTATAATTTTTAGCATTTGTCACATTGCATCCATTTTAAATGAATGCAGTTGCAACAACAACAAACCGAAAATTTCAAAGACATTCAAGAACAGCAGCGGCGCGGCTCCCCTGTTGGTTGTCACACTTTCTTAACTATTTTTAGAAAAAAGCATTTTTGAAAAATATGAAATTGATTTTTTTGGTCTTGTTTATACATATGTGCATAATAAGTATTTAGAGGCTCTTTAGTGGCATTACAATGTGATGCAATGTAGCAAGGTTTTTGAGTTTAGTATGGGGGTTGTTCCATGTCAAATGGATTACTGTTTTGATTAGGTTTGTAAACAGTAAAGAGAGAGGTATGTTTCCCACTCTAATCTTAAGCCAATTCAGTTTAGCATGAGGGTAACACGTTTCAACCATGGTACATTGTTTTACTTCTTCAGAAATTTTTCCCACACCCCCAATTATGGCAGTGAGTTGTGGACCTTTGGCAGCCCGACTGTGGCTGAGCCGAGGTCGTAGTTGCCATGGCGTAGAGAGGAGGTTTGATGCGCGCCATATACGAGCTACATGCTTGGCGGGAATACGTTTTCCTCGTAACTCTAGCAGTGTTGGAGTGTCCCTGACCAACGTTCACAAAATGGCGAACCTTGATTGGAACACACATCATACTAGGAGTAAGGTCCATATTTCGCAGGTAAACCGCCCTTAACACAGGCAAACCTTTCGGTGGGGATTTTACAGAAAGAAGATATAACCATCGATTAAACAAGAAATATTAGTATTTTAATTATTATGTATTTATTATTTATTTATTATTACGGCTGTTTAGGCCTAAAACTTAAACAACAACAAACTTAAACAACTAAATACAATATTATTACAATCACTTAGTTCCATTGAATATGCTGTCGGAATGCCGGAATCACATGGCATTCATATTTACTAGCGTAACAAACGGCGAGTCTGGGAGCCACTCTTTTAAGGGAGGTTGGAAAGGACGTGTTTCCAATCCTCCAGTGCTCCCCGCATAAGGCAACAAAATTTAGAGCATATATTTTTCTTTTAAATTGGTATTTTAAGTTATCGGATTAGTCTCCGATCTACACAGTTAAACATGTATTTGTATGTTGGAAATAACATGTATCCAATCACCCCTCAACTTTGTTTAGTAATGACGCTGACGGAATGCATGAAGATTCCGATCAGCACAGCTCAACATATAATGGGAGGTTGAAAAGGACGTGTTTCCAATCCTCCCTGTTTCAACTTTTGTTTAAACTTATTTTCGCTACCTAATTATATATTTTTTCGGCTTACTAATTTGAAGGTTGGAAAGAACGTGTTTCCAATCCTGTCCCGAATCACGCTGAAAGGACGTGAGTCCCATCAACGCAGCAATTGTCGGCCTGAGACTGCGATTTCGAGGTTTCGTCCACAATCACTTGTTTTCTGACATGATTTATGTATGAATTTTTTCCTGTCGTGCGATCCATTTTCGGTTCATCATTCGGCTTAACTGGTTATGGATAGCGAGTTAAAAGAAAAATAGGAAGGAAAAAGGCTTTGACTCTAAACTCGGGAGCTTAAGACTACACGATGTAAACCTCCCAATAGGAAGTACAAAATTGATGACGTCGTGCTTGCTGCATAGCATAACTGCCGCTTCCTGGCTGTACGCTCTTCTCGGGTTAAAAAAATTGAATCATCGAACAAGTTATGTTATATTCTGTGTATATTGTGGACGAATAATCAAGATGCTCGTAAAAGCAAATAAAAACAACTCTAGCACAATGGAAATTTCTATAATGCATGGTTATGTTAGGTTAGATTGAGTGGTAGCCATCCCGGCAGGGGAAGCTCGCGTGTGAAAACGTTAGGGTCCGTTATAATACCACAAAAGATAACGGTGACGTAAGCTATAGCTATTTAGAGAACAGACGCGTGGTATTGATGTACTTTCGAATAAGACCGATCTTGACCGTGAATTCGGATATCCTAACGAGCCGAGACCGAAATAATTTCGCCTGGTCCTTAAGGGCGCCTTTGATTGCGGCAATTTCCGCTTTTAAGACGCTGCAGTGATTAGGCAACTTAAAATTCCGGCTTTCAACGAGTTCTTGTACAGAAAACCCTTCCCCAACCTTCATGTTCAACCCATCCTTGAACAAGTTAACAAGTCCACTGCCTCATATTAATTCCTCGCCCCATTCCTCTCGCGAGATGATTGTTCAAACGCTTGTCCTAACACTAACATTTTGGTAATATTCGCCGTGTTATGTGCGGCCCACCAGATCGTAGTGGTCGAGCATGATCGACTTGACTACCATTTTATAAAGCCAGTATACTACCCTTGGTGAGTGTCCCCACTTCTAACCGATGGCCCCCGCAGCAGTCCTTTACATTTCCCTTCAGAAAAGTTTCGTGTCCAATTTAATCCCCAAACACTTAACCCAATCAGAATGTACCAACAGTATTCCCTCCAATGGAGGGTGTTCTAAAAGCGGGGATCTAGTATCTCATAAAAATAATCAGCTCAATTTTTTCACGGTTGACTGCCAGTCTACATGACTCAGCACACCCAGCCACCGAGTTGACATAGCCCTGCAAAACATCGTACATGGTGTCTAGAAATTTACCTCAGACAATTATTTAAAGGCCATCAGCATAGGCCACCAATCGGCAGTCATTGTCTTCTAGGTGTAATAGAAGCTTATTTGCAACCACAACTCAGGGTAGAGGAGATCACCCCAGCGGGTTAGGGGGCTTAGAATAAACCCGCGGCTGGTATGCCTGTCGTAAGAGGCGACTAAAATACCTAATTGATTTAAGGAGTTGTGTAGCGCAACCCTTTCAAGGTGTTGCCAGCGCAAAATATAGCTTTCCAACCCAATTGTCAACCTCACCTACCCGTGACGAATCCTGTTACAGCCGAGGCTTGGCGACCCCAAGTTCCTCATGGATCTAGCGGGTGGAAGGGCGGTATGGCCTTGAAGGTTTCATGTGATCATACTAAATCGTTCCCGATATGGTCTGGCTGGTGCCTTAATGGTGTTTCTTACCGGAACGTACCGGATCTGCATCCGGCAAAGGACCATCAACTTCGATATCACTACCCAACGCCTTCGGGGAGTGTCCTTATAGCTAAAACTACAACAACGTGAGTAGAGGAGATAGAACACCTCCTATGGCTGGCATACCTTCCCCTTGATTGTGGCCGCCTCCAACTTTCCGCTGCGACAGTTCCGTTGTACATAAATTTGTTCATGAATTCAATCAGAGCCCCCTATACCTCTATTGTCAGTGCTAACCACATATTTGTATACAATATTTTCGTGTATTTCTTTGAGAATTCAGTGAAACGAACTGATAACAATAAATCATCAAATTCGTCACAATTTATTCAAGCATTTGATAGCGATTTCGCCAGCTTGAGCTGACAACTTTCACTCAATAAAGTTATTTAGTAAGTTTTGTGGAATTGCCCACATATATATATATATATATATATATGCAAATATATATAAATACATACTCTAATATGTTTGACTGGCGCTGGGTTGACCATAATGCAGGTGGCGTGGAAGGCGTAGGCTAAGACACCGCTGTCGCTATATCTTCTAATTGTTGATTGTGCATATGGTTTGGGCTGGCTTAAACTTAACCTAGCCCAACCCTCGATATTTTTTAAAATACAAGGGTAATAAATTTAATTAACCGGTACTAAATTAGTAATAAATGTTGTGCAATTTAGTACGGTCTCGTTTTTTGATTGGGCTGAAAAGGTTGGGCTAGCTTAAGAGACCTGCCCCCTGTACCTCTATTGTCAGTGCTAACCACATATTTGTATACAATATTTTCGTGTATTTCTTTGAGAATTCAGTGAAACGAACTGATAACAATAAATCATCAAATTCGTCACAAATCGCCAGCTTGAGCTGACAAATTTCACTCAGTAAAGTTATTTAATAAGTTTTGTGGAATTGCCCACATATATATATATATGGGATATTCCATCCCATTTCGACCAATTTTGAACCCGACCCCTTTAGAATTGGCTGAAAGAATTTCTTCTTTTTCTAGCTTACGAAAGACGTTTTTCAGAAATTTTTCAAATTTTTTCATCCAACTCAAAAAAAGTTATGAATTTAAAAAAAAAAACACCGTTTTCGTTTTCAAAATGCTATAACTTTTTCAAAAATTTACCGTTTGGGATCATTTTTTTTTTTAAATATGTTTTTAAATGTACTTTTCGGAAAAAATACAAAAAAAAATATTTAAGTTTTTTTTTTCAATTAAATAAAAAAAAAATCTCGGCCCACTCCGGGATTAGTGGGGACGATTGCAGAATTGATTGAAGTTTTTTATGAGAAAAAAAAGGGCGAACGAAATTCGAAAAATCTCGAAAAACTGAAAAATTACAAAAAAAAACTTTAAACATTTTTTTGAATTTTTTCCGAAAAGTACATTTAAAAACAAATTAAAAAAAAAAGATCCCAAACGGTCAATTTTTGAAAAAGTTATAGCATTTTGAAAACGAAAACGGTGTTTTTTTTTTAATTCATAACTTTTTTTGAGTTGGATGAAAAAATTTGAAAAACTTCTGAAAAACGTCTTTCGTAAGCTAGAAAAAGAAGAAAAACTTTCAGCCAAATCTAAAGGGGTCGAGTTCAAAATTGGTCGAAATGGGATGGAATAACCCATATGTAAATACATACTGTAATATGTTTGACTGGCATTGTGGTGACCATAATGCAGGTGGCGTGGAAGGCGTAGGCTAAGACACCGCTGTCGCTATATCTTCTAATTGTTGATTGTACACTCAAAACGCTCGAAAATCACACATCGAAGAATAAACATGAAAGATGTGCATGAATTCAAATGAGAACAGAGCTTGAAACAAATTAATAATGTTCAATATGTTTGACCTATTTTTTTTACTTACGTGGAAGGAGGGTGGGTGACGTGTTGTTATGTTAATGGCATTAATGTCAATTGCCTTTAATTCGAAACTCGAAAGCGCTATTAATAAGTCAGTCTTAGTTAATTGTGTATTTTATATTCTACAATCATATTTTGATGCAAACAAAATCGCTCACATTCCATAGCTAATTTGAAGACTTATTAGGAATAGGAAGTACATATTTTTCATGTATAAAATTTAAGCACTTTTTTGTAAAAACGATATTTTGAAATGCGTCAATTAAGCGTAATTAAATATGAAAGCAGCGAAGTGATATATCTTGAATAACTCATAAGGAAACAAGTAAGGAAGGGACTGTCTACGGCTGTACCGAAGACTTCACACCCTTCATGAATGGGGCTGAACAATAATCGTATCCCATTCGTAATATACAAATAATCGGCTGTATAAGATAAGAAATATATAGTGAAAAGATGTACATACATAAGCGATTTTTAAGATAAATGTAAAATAAACAACTAAGGAAGGCTAAGTTCGGGTGTAACCGAACATTACATACTCAACTGAGAGCTTTGGAGACAAAATAAGGGAAAATCACCATGTAGGAAAATGAACCTAGGGTAACCCTGGAATGTGTTTGTATGAAATGAATGAAAGGTGTAATGAGTATTTTAAAATGGAGTGGGCCTTTTCGAGAAATCTCCATAAAGGTGGACCAGTGTTGTACGATACGGGTATCAAATTAAAGGTATTAATTAGGGTTTTAAATGGGAGTGGACCTTAGTTGTATATGTGAAAGCGTTTTCGGAATATCGACGAAAATGTAGCCCACGGTGGCCCAGAACATCATCTGTCGGGTACCGCTAATTTATTTTATATGCATTACCACAAACGGTATTCCTGCCATGATTCCAAAGGCTTTTGATTTCGCCCTGCAGAACTTTTTCATTTTCTTCTACTTAATATGGTAGGTGTCACACCCATTTTACAAAGTTTTTTCTTACGTTATATTTTGCGTCAAAAAACCAATCCAATCACTATCTTTCCTCCCTTTTTACGTATTTTGTATTGTATAGAATTATAGAAATTTTCGATATCGAAAAAGTGGAGCGCACATTACTTGGATTGGAAAGGTGGTAGAAAAGGAGATATTATTAGTCAATCAATTGCGCTCCACCTTTATATTTTTATTTCTCATAAATATTTTTGCAATTTCTTTGTCAAAATTTAAAAATAAAAGTTTAGCAAGAATATGTCTTTATATAAGGAGACAATTTTCGCTGATTTTTGTCCATTTTTTTATTTTATTTTAATTTTCTCCCTTTCTTTCATTTTCTCGGTGTCTTAACCTATCTGTTAAGTTTTACGCTTGTAGCTCAATGAGAACTTACATAAAAACCAATCCCAAAATTCCCTCCGTTCCGTTTGATTTTTCTAAATATCTCATCCCGTGCGCCCCCTAGCGAAACTTTTTGTATTGTGTCATCGGCTGCAATCGACCTCTGTTTTAAGCTCTAAATGTTTAGCCTCTAGCTCATCGAGAAGTTACTTAAAACCCGGTTTGAAATTTCCAAATTATTATCTAAATTTTTCGATCCGTGCGTCACTCAACGGATTTTTTCTCCTATCTGTGAAGTTTTAAGCTTGTAGCTCAATGAGAACTTACATAAAAATCAATCCCAAAATTGCCTCCGTTTCGTACGATTTTTCTAAATATCTCGTCCCGTGCGCCCCCTAGCGAAACTTTTTGTACTGTGTCATCGGCTGTCATCGACCTATGAATTAAGTTTGAAATTTCAAGTCTCTAGCTCATCGAGAAGTTACTTAAAAGCTGGTTTGAAAATTTTCAAATTCTTATCTAATTATTTCGATCCGGGCGCCATCTAACAGATTTTTTCCTTTTGTTGCATTGTCACGGTGTTATAACCTATGTGTAAAGTTTGACGTTTGTAGCTCAATGAGAAGTTACTTGAAAATCGATTGCAAGATTTGTATGAAAAGCGGACAAACATTCAACCGTCCCTATATAAAGGAAGTAAAAATAGGTAGGTACTTTGTGTGAGGATGCAAAGTTTCACATTTTTTGTGGTCTGCATGAAATAGCTTATTCAACAATATATGACGTAAACGTACTTACGTTTGATGAAATTTGAGCCTCTAGCCGTTAAAAAGGGGGCAGAAATTACGAAAAGTTTCTTAGCTGAACAATCGGTTGTGGGGGATATATGCTATATACATATACGATCGATCTCATCCATTTAATCAGACAACAATATGTATAGTGGACGAAAGCATATGACGAAGTTTGAAGCTTCAATGTGATAAATTGAGGAAGATATGAGAAAAATCCTCTTTTCTGAAAAATCGGTTGTATTGGGGATATATGCTATAATGGTCCGATCCGGCCGGTTCCGACAAATGTCTAATCGGACACCTAAATATACCCGCTCACCAAATTTTATCAAGATATCTCGAAAATTGAGGGACTAGTTTGCATATAAACAGACAGACGGACAGACGGGCATGGCTAAATCAATTCAGTTCAGTTCTTCATTCTGATCATTTCGGTATACTTTATTGGGTGGCCAGGGGGGGGGGGGGGGGGTTTATCTCTTTTCCGTTAAGGACTTACAATTTTGAGATTCGTGACTAAATTAATATACCATTTCATTTTCATGAAAGGTATAAAAAGACGCACAACCCAGAGTTTAACATATGAATTGCATTCCCCTTCTGATTTTTATACCTTTCATGAAAATGAAATGGTATATTAATTTCGCCACGAAACCGAAAATTGTAAGTCCTTAAAGGAAAATAGATAGACCCACCATTAAGTATACCGAAATAATCAGGTTGAAGAGCTGAGTTTATTTAGCCATGTCCGTCTGTCCGTCTGTCTGTTTGTATGCAAACTAGTCCCTCAATTTTTGAGATATCTTGATAAAATTTGGTAAGCAGGTGTATTTGGGTGTCCGATTAGACATTTGTCGGAACCGACCGGATCGGACCACTATAGCATATATCCTCCATACAACCGATTTTTCAGAAAAAGAGGATTTTTGTAATATCTTACCCAGTTTAACAGATTGAAGCTTCAAACTTCACCATATACTTTCGTATATTGCACATATTGTTGCCTGAAAAAATTGATGAGATCGGTCGTATATATAGTATATATCCCCCACAACCGATTGTTCAGATAAGGAACTTTTCGTAATTACTGCCCTATTTTAAGAGCTAGAGGCTTCAAATTTCAACGAATGCTTACGTATATAGCATATATTGTTGTCTGAAAAAATCATAGAGATCGGTGTTATATATAGTATATATATGGTGGTATTTATAGTATATATATATAGTATATATATATATATTTTCGCAAATTTTAGCCCCATTTTAACAGCTAGAAGCTTCAAATTTCACCGAATATTTACTTATATAGCATATATTGTTGTCTGAAAAAATCATAGAGATCGGTTGTATATATAGTATATATCTCATACAACCGATTGTTCAGATAAGAAGCTTTTCGCAATTTCTACCCCATTTTAACAGCTATAAGCTTCAAATTTCACCGATTGCTTACGTATATAGCATATATTGTTGTCTGAAAAAATCATAGAGATCGGTTGTATATATAGTATATATCTCATACAACCGATTGTTCAGATAAGAAACTTTTCGCAATTTCTACCCCATTTTAACAGCTATAAGCTTCAAATTTCACCAACTGCTTACGTGTATAGCATATATTGTTGTCTGAAAAAATCATAGAGATCGGTTGTATATATAGTATATATCTCATACAACCGATTGTTCAGATAAGAAACTTTGCGCAATTTCTGCCCCGTTTTAACAGTTAGAAGCTTCAAATTTCACAAAATGCTTACGTATATAGCATATATTGTTGTCTGAAAAAATCATAGAAATCGGTCGTATATATATTATATACTTCATATAAACTGTCATTTTGACCCCTTTTTTACGGCTAGAATCTTCAAAATTCATCAAATAGTTACGTTTTCGTCATATATTTTTGAAATACGTGATTCGTAGTCATAGTTTTTACACGCAGACCACAAAAAACCTGAAACTTTGCATCCTCACACAAAGTACCTACCTGTTTTTTATTTTATATTTATCTTAAAAATCGTTAAGGTATGTAGATCTTTTCACTATATATTTCTTATCTTATACATCCGATTATTCGGAGATTACGAACGGGAAAAGATTATTGTTCAGCCCCATTCATGAAAGGTATGAAGTCTTCGGCACAGCCGAAGACAGTCCCGTTCTTACTTGTTTTTCTTACATTTTTATATCATTTTCCTTTGAAAGCCTGATAAAGCTGAATATCTTTCAGAACTCCTAAAAAAATAATGACCAACAAAAATAAGCCGACAAAGCGGCGGAAAGCACAGAAGGCGAACAAACGGCATTGGGAGCATTGTACGCTTTGTAGTTGCTTTTTTCTTTTTCTGTTTCGTAACGATAACAGAAACTTAATATTTCCGCTTCAATTTTTGATTTTAACGCATATGAACTCGTATGTGAGTATGCATTCATTATTACAGAATATTTTTTTAATGATTGCGATCGTTGCATTATATGGATTTTTGTTGTTATACAAAAAAAAAAAACAAAGAAATAAAGTTCACCGATAAAATTTTAACATTTTACAAATTATCTTTTCAACATTTTGTTCTTTTTCACATGTTGATTGGCTGGCAAATATGTATAGGTGGAAGTGTGGCACAGTGAAACTTTTCAACCAAAAAATAACTTATTTTTAAAGAGGCGCATACATATTTACCAGCAGTTAAAGATTAATCAATGTTTTATCGGAAGATAGTATAACGATATTTGTAATCCCTATCTAGAAAAATTTTTAATAGACACTGTGCAAAATATCTTTCATTTGATACCCATATCGGTATCTTTCATTTAATTTTGAAATAATTTCAGTAACGTGGCAACCTTGTAAATATATCCTAGTAGCAGCACCAAAGTAAAACGTCTAAGAAACCTGTCTGAACCTCCAAATAGGACGAGCCGTTAACTAGATACTAAATCAAACCTACGGGCATTCCAGAAGGTACAAAGAAGTGCTCTAATCTGCGTGGGGGTGCTCTGCGCACCACCCCTGCGGAGGCGCTGGATACTATTTTTAATAGATTTAATGGCCAAACAATGTGCGGCCTTTTCTGCTCTGCGGCTGCGAGAGTTATCCGGATGGAGAGATAATGTGGATGACCATGCAGCCATCCTTAAATATCTGGATTCGCCTTCGTAGGACTATTGCGATCCGACTGTATTTTTCAATATGAAGTACGAGGCTATGATCCCGGATAGGGATTATTGTTTGAAGGAGCCGCCGGACCTGAGCGATAGGCTGCAGATATATACTGATGGCTCCAAACTGGATAATAAGGTGGGTAGCGGTGTCTTTGCACCTCAGCTAGGATGGAATCTATTATTTAGCGTACCAGATAATTGCAGCGTCTTTCAGGGAGAGGTGGCTGCTACAAATGCGGCCGCTGATCACCTGGGGAAGGCTGCTCACGGCTATAACCAAATTTGTAATTACTCTGACAGCCAGGCTGAACTAAAAGCACTTGGACCGGTCACATGTAAGTCCAGGACAGTAGAGAAGTGCCGCAAATCTCTTAACGAGATCGCTGAGCAAACGTCCTTTAGTTTGGTGTGGGTGCCTAGACACTCGTATATACCGGGCAATGAGATGGCTGATGAACGTGCAAGAGGGGGCACATCCGTTCCGCTTTCTTCGTAATGGAGGGGATTGAGCATGCCGCTTGCTTCCTGCAAGCTCATTTTGAAAGGAATTTTCCTTAGAGAAGCGGGTGTGAGATAGAGCAATGTCGAATCCTGCTAAAACTCTAAGCACGTGTGGCCTGAATGGGACGCGAGACGCACAAAAAGTCTCCTTTTTCTTGATAGGGAGGG
The DNA here is from genome assembly GCF_040869045.1 of Eurosta solidaginis. NCBI lineage: Eukaryota > Metazoa > Arthropoda > Insecta > Diptera > Tephritidae > Eurosta > Eurosta solidaginis. Next base: position 240,008,911 of record NC_090322.1, read on the forward strand.
CATATATCTGGTGATTGGACTTATAACCGGCCACATAGCAATCGGGAGGCACGCACAACGGCTGGGTGCTCCCTATAATGATTAATGCAGGAGCTGCAAAGACGACGAGGAGATAGAAACAGTCAAACATTTTCTGTGCGATTTTCCCGCACTTTGGTACAAGAGGAAGAAATTTCTAGGATCTCCTTTCTTTGACGATCTTTGTGATCTGGCTAAGTTGGAACCTAAGAAACTCCTGACGTTCGCTGTATCGAGATGTTGGTTTGAGTAGGGGAGATCCACGTGGTATCACAATGCGACCTTTTTGGGCCTAAGTGCACTGGTGCTCGCACCGGTGGAAACTCTAACCTAACCTAACCTAACTAGATAATAGTGGATGTACAGAACCCTATTGGAAGGCGCACTTAGAAATATTTCTGTATAAATACGACATTAAAGTCGGTTCGTTTGAAAACCATATTATTGGATTTCGCTACATTTTTTAAAAATGTTAGACGCCCAAGCGAAGAACCCCAATCAGGTGCCGGGATTTATGTCCTCTTCGCAAATACTAGAATTTTTCTAGGACGTAGCCTAATTTCTTCCTCGGGACCGGGCAACTCTGTCGCCCCTTGGAGCCTTGACTTGGCGAGCGCAGGACACGAACGCAATACGTGCTCAACCGCTTCTTCCTTCAGCTACTATGCCCATCGAGAGCATTAAGTCTTCTCTCTTCAGAGATATGAGCCACTTTGTGAGGCTAAGTCAAAGAATGTGCACATAATCTTAGAAACTTTCAGGCCAGCTCCTCTGTCCACACTTTTTCTGATTGATGGATCATATGCAACTACTTTCTCCTTTGGATTTCTCCCATACGGATTGGGACTTCTACCGTCGATTCAGCGAGTGCTGCACTCTCCTTTGCCAACTCAACGGCCTTTTCGTTACCTTCTATCCCTTTATGACCGGAAACCCGATATATATGTATGGTCCGGCCTGAGCGAAGTTTTTACAATGCTTCTTTCCATTCCAGGACACTTCTTTATGAAGTACTGTGTGAGATTATTGCCTTAATCGCCACCTGACTTTCAATATATATATTGACGCGACTTCAGCTTAAGCACGCTTCCTCCAAAGTTTCTGCTGCTTTCTTCGCGGCTATAATTTCCGCCTGAAAGACGCTGCAGTAATCTGGTAGTCTGTATGATCTACTTATTTCGGAATTGACCGATAAACAGCAGACCGGACCTCTTCAGTTAATTTAGAACCAGCGGTATACACGTGTGTAGTATATTTTGGCATTTCTGCACCCTGGCACCAACCCTCCGGTTCAATTATGGCACCAAGATCTCTTTCGAAGCTCAGGCAGGGGACCATATATTCCGTTTACCCTATATTAGAAGACGCTATACTGCTATGGCCATACTGCTTGCCCTCAAGCTGCCCTGAGGCCTTAAGCCTTGTTGCAGTTGCTAATGCGATATTTTTGGCCAAAAGGTCAGCAAGTGGCATGTGTCAAATTGCATGCAGTGCTTCTGTTGGTCGGTGTAGTTACTAGGGCTCCCGTTATGCTTATCATTGATAATCTGCATACCCCAGAGGAAAATTTTGTAAAGAAATTCAAGGCCGAATTTCTTAGATTTACAGCCTGTTTCACAAGGCAAATTTAAGTGAAAAAAGCAAGTTATAATTTTTCCTATCAGATTTCATATGAAAAATTCAAGTAAAACCTTAAATCTTCTTTCGTTAAATTGGCTTTTATAAGAATTATGTCAGCAAAACGAAGTGTATCTTTTTCGTATGCACCTCAAACGCTGTAACATTATTAAAGCTTCTACCGAAACTCTGCTTATTTATTTCTCGTTAAAAAATTTGCTGGCTACTCTCAAAGAATTGCTTTAGTAGTAGGTCAAGCTTTCTTTGAACTCATTCATTGCACATTGATCAAATCCAATTTGGATGATATAAAGTTGTGCAAGAACAAAATTGTGAGAAACATTTGAGAAATATAATCAAAGCAGATGGTAAAAAAATTCTACTTGCCAGCTGTGGCAATAAAATCAGAGCTCCAGATAACACTCCACCAATTTAAAAGATCTTACAATAACAATGTGCTACACTGATTTTGCACTTTAATAGCGACCTAGTGTCCGTTGTATGTCTTGATGAGTAGATCAAGATGCCGCGTTTCAAAATTTTCCAACACCCCGAAATTTTCAAGTTATTGTTAAAAACTGTTTTTCTTGTACCTCGCGCATTCAAAAAATCGTTACTCCGTAATTTTTCCATCAATTTTTGATTGCTTAACAGTTTTGGAAAGCAGAAGGATAGGGCTTCCAAAATATATATATTTGTCTACACTTTTTATAGCAAATTTTTGAGATTTTTTAAAAGTTATCTAAAATTTTCTAGTTTTTTTTTAATTTTTCAAAGTTTGACCGCTTTTTAATGTATCATTTCTTTGATGAAACATTTCTTTTAAAGAGATTGGGAGAATATTCTATCTCGAGTAAAAAAAGTGATGTTTGATCAAATTCGGTTGAAAATTGTTTAAATAACAAGACTTTTTGTGAACAAGAAAATTCTGCTCTAATTGTACAAGCGATATCGAGCCGGGTCAGGATTAATTGTATAATTTCGGTATATCGCTGCCATCGTATTGAGCATTCTTCGTTTCTTTTATTCCACCAATTATTTATTGTTTTAACAAAATTCCAATTATTGACTTTAATTATTTAAACAATTTCGATATTTTTTATATATCTATATCATCTCTCGAGTAATTTTATTTCGCTCCTACGTTGGAGAGAAAAAATAAAGAAATAAATATTTGCAAATATATTTACATAAAATTTTGTTTTATTTTATGTACATAATACAAAAAAAACTTCGAATTTCTATAGCTGTTAAAAATGTTTGCTAGATCTTCTACGTTTATAATCCACATCGTCAGTATCGCGTTTTAGAGACCAGCTATAATTTGTCAGCATTCAGATCTGACTTTTTCCGACAAAGCGTGTTTCGATCTCTTATAGTTCCTGATGGAACCGTTCTCCCTGTTCGTCACTGAATTGTCCAAGATTTTCAGGGAAGAAATCCAAATGTGAATGCAGAAAATGGATTTTGATTGACATTCTGCACCCCATCTGCCCATAAGCCTCTAGAAACTCATTCACTATTTCTACGTAGTTGGCGCTTCTCTTATTCCCCAAAAAATTGTTGCATAGAGAAATAAAACTCGCCCATGCTCTTTTCTCTACGTTATTAAATTTTTTGAAAAATTCCATATCAGAAAAAATTTTTCGTATTTGTGGCCCAACAAAAATACGTGTAAAGTTGACAATGAGAAAGTGAATGTGATGATAATATTTCTTTTCATGTGTATATATAATAAAAAGGAAAATATCCGTATCTTGAAGCCTGAATATAAAAACTGTTAATAAGATGCGCTGGAGCACTTCACACAAGCATACTCTGGTTCATACCAAACATTTTCGCTATACACGCGATTAAAGAAAGATGTGAAAGCTTCTGTGAGAGCTGCATTGGTTTTTAATTGTGCACGATGTTGCGTATGAACGAATAACCCGCAGACGTAACAAAACTTATTACGCTTATCACACATTGTTAAAAAAGTACCTTGAAGCAACACGTACAACCACTGACTGATTTGATTCTACAAAAATGACTGTATCCTAAGTTTCGTCTTGTCATTTATCTAACTGAGGCAAAGAGGCAAATGTCTCGGAGAGCAATTAAAGCACTGTGTATCTCATTTCCACAAACTCGTTTGCCCATCGTTTGTCCACGTTTGTCCAGGAAAAATTTTCGTTTGTCCACCTTTTGTTAAAAAGTTATATCAAAAAAACAAAAATCGTGTGTGAAGTTGGCACCTCCATTTGCGAGTAATTAAAAAAGCCAAATGCCATTCGTTTGTCCATCGTTTGTCCACGATTGTCCAGGAAAAATTTTCGTTTGTCTGCCTTTTGTTAAAAAGTTATTTCACACACGCTTTTAAATATTTATTTTTAGTATCTACAACCCACTTAGATATTTGATGTTCATAGCACCGTATCACAGAGGTTCGTGTCTCCGCTATTAAGCACAACTCGTTTTGTAGCGAGTTATTTAACCACTGCCGCTAGATGGGTCTAACTCTCCTTTGCGCGCCTAGTCTAGGGAGTTACAAACAAGCATACATATAAGTGAAGCTAATATAAGCGTGTTAAAAAAAATGTGCTTTCTCAGTGAGATGCCTTTATTTTCGAACTTTTCGGTCTTTTTCAATGATTAATATATATTTAAACAAATTTTCTCACTATCACTGATAACGCTTAGTGTGATCTATTGCTTACGATTTTTTAAAACTGTAATTTTGCGACCGAAATAGGTTTCGGGGATGGTTGATATCTCGTCTGCTATGTTAGAGTTGTAACCAAAACAACCATACTATGTCGCGTTCGCATATTTTTGGTGTTATGCAGGAACTATTTTCAGGGCCAATTTCATATTAGTTGAGTGAGTGAGTGAGTTTCTTGTAGTACTGGGACATTTCGGGATTATATTGTGATCACTTCGATATTGCTTTAAGTACTATTTCGGTTCAGTTTGAAGGTGTTTGAGAACATGTCAGGATAACTTCTGCGATTATTTCGGGATTATTTCAGAACTATTTTGAGATCTTTATCAAATCATCTTTGCATCATCCCGGAGCAATTTCGAAATAATTATGGTATTATGCCAGCGCCTATTTCGGGATAATTTGTATGCTATTTTGGAATCATTTAGCAGGGTTCTGAAAAGTTCATTTAGGAATACGAAAAACTATCGGACTTTTATGGTTATCGGATTGTTATTGGCATACTATTGGTTTGTTATCGACGAGTTGTTATCGAAATAACATGAAGATGTGTTATCGAAATAACATCGGTTTGTTATCAAAAACTTATTGATTTTTTATCAAAAAAATATCGATTTCCAATCGATTATTTATTGAAAAATAAATAACTGTTTTAATTGAAGATAATAGGAAACTGTTATTTGCGATCTGTGTTTGGAAGTATAGCGCGAAAATCAGCAAAAATTATTAAATTTGTAATTTTATTAAGCTGAAGTTGCGTGTACATTTTCGGTTGTTTAAATTTTTGGTAGGTTTTAAGTTGGTTGTAACAATTTTGTATACTACTTTGTTAGTTAAACTAAATAAATTTGAATAAAATAAAAGCAAACAAAATTAAATTGAATTAATGGAAATGAAATGAATTAAAGGAAAACAAGTTAGGAAGGCTAAATTCGGGTGTAACCGAACATTGCATACTCAGCTACAAAATTACAGCTAGCAAAACTTTAGAATTACCTTCTTTTAAAAGTGGGCGGTCCCACGCCCATTGTCCACAATTTTACTAATTTTCTATTCTGCGTCATAAGGTCAACCCACCTACCAAGTTTCAGCGCTTTATCCGTCTTTGGTAATGAATTATCGCACTTTTTCTGTGGTTATAGTCCGATTTCGTTCGTTTTAAATAGTGATCTGAGATGAGTGCCCAGGAACTTACATATGTACCAAATTTCATTAAGACACGTCAAAATTTACTCAAGTTGTCGTGTTTACGGACAGATGGACGGACGGACATGGCTAAATGAATTTCTTTTTTCGCCCAAATCATTTTGATATATAGAAGTCTATATATATCTATCTCGATTAGTTTATCCCGTTACAGGGTACCGTTATGCGAACAAAATTAATATAATCTGTGAGCTCTGCTCAGCTGAGTATAAAAATAAAAATAAATCAAATAAATTAGTACGAAAGAAGGAAAGGAAAGGAGAAGAAAGAAAAGAAAGGGAATGGAAAACAAAGCTCTATTACCTCTGTAGTGCTTGAATGTTAACCACTGAACGAACGCGAGTCATAAGTTTTCAAGTAGCTCTTATTTTGGAGCCGTGAATATCACACTTTCCTACACACAATCGAAAAAGCATTAAATCAAAGCAAAAGACAATTTCTCGCTATAAAATTTGCTCCCTTTACTACAATCAGATTCATTAGAGAAACTTAAGTGAAAAATAATTTTTTTTATTTAATTTTATATGAAATCTGATAAGTAAAAGTGTAAGTGGCCGCCGTGGTGTGATGGTAGCGTGCTCCGCCTACCACACCTAAGATCCTAGGTTATTGCCCCCGGGCAAAGCAACATCAAAATTTTAGAAACAAGGTTTTTCAATTAGAATAAAATTTTCCTCAGCGGGGTCGCCCCACGGCAGTGATTTGGCAAGCACTCTGAGTGTATTTCTGCCATGAAAAGCCCTCAGTGAAAACTCATCTGCCTTGCAGATGCCGTTCGGGGTCGGCATAAAACATGTAGGTCCCGTCCGGCCAATTTGTAGGAAAAATTAAGAGAAGCACGACGCAAATAGGAAGAGCTACTCGGCCTAAAATCTCTTCGGAGGTTATCGCGCCTTACGTTTATTTATTTATTTTGAAAGTGTAATTTTTCACCAAACATTCCTTCGTTTATCATACGAATTGTTTAATACTAAAAATAAAATGAAAATGACTATTTGTTAAAAAATTTCAATGGAAAATATTATATTATTTTTTAATGTGCATAGATAGGCACATACATACATACATATGAAAACTTATGTAAAACTATTTATTTGTGGTATTTATTCTTTATACTTGTTTGCACTTAATTTTAGTTAATTAATATGCTTTTGTTGTTGTGTTGTTGAATTAAGTGCTAGCAACAAATGATTTGCGTTTAAATTAATTAGGAATTTTAATTGCTTCAAATGTGAGAGTTTTGTAACAAAGCTGGTTTTGGGATAATGCTGGTGATTTACTTAGAGAACGGGAGAATGTTTAAGGAGGGAAATATAAATACAGAAAGGGATAAGAAGGCCAGGCCAGTTTTGGTCCCGCAAAACATCGACCTGCTTTGTTAGGAATAGAATGAATTGAAGGACAGCGACTTTATTCACAAAAACTTGGAGGCATAACGGTAGAGCAGAACGATGAAAGGTAGCAGCTCTCTTCTTTCTTTATGCCTAAGTTTGACATTATCAAAGTAGAGCTCTCCGTTGGAAGAACGATTATGAAAACAAACACGGTTTCGTTAACGATAGAACCTCACCTCATTACAAACATACACTAAAAGAAAAAAGATGGTGAAACCAACCGAATTGCGTGTCATTCCAACCGAAAGTTCTGTAAATTTTTACCCATCGCAGTTAGTCATTGACACAACTTCGCACAAGTTGTGCATTCTGAATTGAACGTTCCAAAAGTCAAATCAATAAAAAAAAAAATTCAACAAGTGCCAAATGTAAACCATAGCTCTGTTAACTGTACAATAATTACTTTCAGTCGAAGAATATCAACAAAAACTGTTAAAACAACAAAGCCGTTAAATTGACCAATAATATCAGGGCTTTTAATGCTATGTTCAAACAGTAAAATAAATTGAGGCAATATCAATTCAAATTGAGTGGTGTTCATACAACTCAATTTAGCTTACACAATAGTAATTTGATGGCCGGTTGGCTCATCTCTACAGCAACAACATACCTGTGTTCAGAATGTCAAAATGTGCGTGTTGGAATTAGGTGAATGGAATGGAATGAAAACATAAAACTTTAAAATTTTTGTGTGTTGTAAGATAATGTGTTCAATGTTTTGGTTTCATTTTGAGTTTGCCATCCTCTTTTGACAATTCCTACTCCAGTGAAATGAAAAAAATAATATCAGCTGATGAGATGAGCCAACCATATAGTTGAGCCATGCGCAGCTGACGTTTAAATCTACTCAATAAACACACTTTACAAGGTTGTATTTACAGTTTGAAACAATTTATTACGCAATTTTTTTCAAATTGGCAATTTGTTATTACAATTTATTATATGATAAATTGCGTAATAAATTGCCCAAATGGTATAAATTGCCAATATGGCGTGTGTTTGTACCTAGTATAACAGAAAAATCGGTTAGAATGATTTGGCATATGTCATTTTTACAGAATGCCTTTAACTCGAGACCAACAGTTTTTGTTCTGTTGAAATGACCAGAAAAATTTGTTCTCTTAACAAAAAACTGTTGAATTAAGCAAAATATGAACAATTTTATGGAAAATCTGTTAATTTAAGAACAACAAACCCGATATCTTCATTTTACTAGCGTAATTTCTTGCGGTGTTTCTGCACATCGTCTTATCAAAGAGCGCTGACAAAGCCCAAATCAACCTACCGTACCTTGTACTTTTTACTAGCAACTATCTTTAGTTTTAGAGTTCTCATCTTGTTTTTTTCTTGTTGTTACAAAACAGCTGATATGCATCCTTTGTTACAAAACTATTTAGTGCAATCATTAATATTAGCTTTTTTTTCCTTTATTTTTTAATGCATGTCTATCTCTCCCATGCCAATTAATGTTGCCACAATATTTCAGTGTCATTTTCAATGACTAATAAAACAACAATGCTACACATTCACATATTTTATAGAGAACAGACAATACTAAGTACATTAATTTGTTGCGTTCACCACCAGCGGACTGTCATGATGATCCGTCCATGCATTTGGTGAGTACTTTGGTCGCTACGAAAGGAACATCAAAAATAAATCCTACTGCTTTCGTATGTATGGTTGTACTTATGTTATGTGCGTGTGCACATGTGCTAGCGTATGTTGGTGAGATTACGAGGCTAATATGAACAAATAAAAATAAATCTTTAAGCATTAAAAAGCGATTTATTATTGCACAGATGAAATGTGCCTAAACGCGATGCGCGCACCCCCAATAAAACAAACGCTTACCCACTCAGCATTTTGATGATTAAATTTTGAATTTCCCTACATATCAGTACAATTTGATTACTCTTTCTGACTAAATAATGAGCTATTATACAATTGAACAAAAGAAATAATCAAATATGAACACTTTTGAAGATCAAAACCTGAAAATCATTTTTCGATCAGTTTTTGGAATCACTTTTGAAGTCCTTTGATTATTAAATTTCATAAAAAACAACAAAAGGAATAATCAATTTTGCTTACCTTTGATGATCAAAAACTGAATATAGTTTTTCAATCACATTTTGGAATTATATTTGAATCAAATGTATTTACTTTAGGTGATATAGTTTTTCAATCACATTTTGGAATTATATTTGAATCAAATGTGTTTACTTTAGGTGATCAAAAATTTATAATCATATTTAAGTCAGCTTTCTGAATCTTTTATGAATATTGTAACGAATTTATTTGCAAATCCTCTTATTTGCCCCTCTGCTAAGTTGGAATCACTAAACTGTTGAATAAATAACTCCAATATTGAATAATGGAAAAATGGCCTTTATTAAAGTACTTCACAATAACACTTATACTTTGCAACTAGCTGGCTTAATAACCAAACTGATTGATAGCTCAAATGAAACTGATCTATTGCCCAACAGATAGCGTGCTTAACTGAAAACTGCTTGATAGCTCAAATCAAACTGAATTCCAGCGCCTCTACATTTGCTACCTTTTATACTCTCTAATTTCAACGTTCGCATCTTCTAGGCGCTTCCATTTCCAGAATCTACTAGTTGGCCATCAGCTCTCAAATGTCTCAGCTGTAACTACAATTGCACGATTTTATAGCTTCTCTCATTGCATACTTTCAGGAGTATTCAGATATATGCATGTGGTTGTGCCTTGCTTCTCAGCTGCGTGTACCTACATATGTGTAGACATAATGATTGATTCGTTTATGTAGATACAAGTGACTGTCTGCTTTATTGTTGTTGTGACTTCATTTACTTAGCATCAGACTAGGGATGTGAGTATCACTTAGTGTCACTCATAATCGTCACAATATATTTGTTACTTGATTAATGAATTTTATACTTGTTAAAATTTTACTTTTGATTGAAGATCTTATTTTTTCGCATACACACATTTTTTCAATCATGAAGCTCAGAAAAAATATATACAAATTTTATTATTTATACAAAAGATATTCTTCAAGACAAGAAATAATGTAAATGCTGCTCGTGACCGAAGATTTCCCCAACCATTTATCCACCTTCGGCTTCCCCGAAAATACATAATAGTTGGTCAATACAAAGGTTGTGAGCTATTTGATCCCCAAGTAAGTGAAACTATCTTGACATACCTGGATACGGCTTCAACATCCCGTGTAGTATCCGTATTTTAAGATGTAGACGAGAATAGCTGATGTTGGATGTTGTGGTCGCAGGTGTATATCGGTCAAGTTTGTTTGCGAGTGATCTGTGGTTCAAATAGCTCACTTCCTCATGCTTACTTCCCCTGATGAAATAAGATTATTATGTAGTATCTATCTTATTTTGTATGAGATATGAAGAATAAATGCATGATAATCGCATTCAAAAATGATTCAAAAATCTCAACCAAAACGATTGAAATACGTTCACGAATATGATCAGAAAATTACTGTGAAAAGCAGTCAAATATTACTCTAAAACAATTAAAGCTCAATTTTACAATGATATCAAATATAAATAATAAGCGTTTCGAAATAGGAATCATAAATAATTATTCAAGAATAATCACATTTAAGGTACATTTTTCTCCCGACGATACATTAATTTCCGAACAGAAAATGCTTTTAAATTTGAACGTTTTTAATCATCTTGGGGTATGATATTTAAATATTTTTTGATCAAAATTTTCAAAAAATGCTGGCTGGGTTACAGAACATGAAAAGAACAAAAAAAAAACAGAACTTTACAACGACATCAAAGAGAATTCAAATAATTTTTCGAGGCATTTTAAAAGCATTATTATGCTTAGAGAAATTTATAGAAATACACGCTCAATTTACTTCCTATGTAGGTCTCAACGAAGCATGTACAGCAGCGAGCAGCAAAATAACAGTGTCATTTTTATAAAATTTCGTTTAAAAAAAAAACTTTTTTATTATCCATAATTTAGGAAAAAACTTCAGTTATTTTTGTAACCGAAACTATGCAAATTTGTGCTAATTTTGCGAAATTTTCGAGATTTTTATTTGTAATTTGCTAAATTATTTTGAGTATGCAGTTTTGTGGCCCAACCAATTTTAGTCTCACAAAGTACAAGTTCGAAGGTTTCTTAAAATTTGCAATGATTTTTGAATTTTTTTTTCCATAGTGCGTTAGATTTTCTTCCATATGAAAAAATTTGTTCAGACTTTGTGTGGAAGAAAATCTGAAATATCCTTCGGAAAAAAATTTTCCAATTAGGCTACAAGACTGCATACTAGACTGGGTCGATTTATTACCCAACATCGCGTCATCAATTTTTCGATAGGATTTGGGCTCAGGAAAAAAAGTTCCACTACGCATAACCAAAAATAATAATTTTCGAGCCTGCGAAATTTAATTTTTTTTTACCTTTTTCGACTTTGATTTTTAAGGTTTTTTCATGACCTACTAAAAAAATTTTCATTTGATTGTAAAATTAAAAAATTAAAACGTTGTCGATAACAGTTTCTTGAAACAAAAAAATATTGTCATATATAAGGCAGCCGAGAGATGTCACACACAGGTGCATTTACTTATACGCCTATGTGTGTGCGAGAGACTGTAAACTACAAACTCACATACATCTGAGAGACGCTGAAAAGTAGAAAATTGTAAACAAGTAGAAACTATATGAGAACTATAAACACTCGAAATAGTTGGTAAGTTCTGGAAATAGAAGAGCCTAGATGTATGCAGCGTAAACTATAAAAGCGGCACAAGGGAGTAAAATGTAATTCAGTTTGATTTGAGTTGTCAGGCAGTTGCGATTAAGACGATATCTAGCGAGAAATAGCAGTATTATTTTGATTAGTAGAGTTTCATTGAGCTATCAATCAGTGTGGTTATTAAGCAAGCTATTCGTTGCACAGCTGAGTGTATTGTGAAGTACTTTAATAAAGGCCATTTTGCATTATTACAAATTGGAGTTATTTATTCAACAGTTTAGTGATTCGAACTTAGCAGAGGATTGCAAATAAGAGGATTTGCAAGTAAATTCGTTACAATTGGTGTCAGAGGAGGAATTGTTGAATAAATTCCAGAGGACTACAAGGACATGGCAAAGTTCAGTGAATTGAAGATCCAGCAATTGAAGAAGGAGTTGGAGAGCCGTGGATTGAATACAACCGGCAATAAGATCGAACTTCAAGCACGGCTACGAGAGGTAATGGAGTTGGAAGGAATTGATGTGGATGAGTATGTCTTTTATCCCGATGTGGAAGAGCCAGCGACTAAATTTGAAGAGAAGATAGAGACTCCGAATGTAGACACTAACGCGATACTAGCAGTGCTGAAGCAAATGTCGTCACAAATATCAACCGATATGTCAACACAGCTCGAATCGCAAGAGACACGTATAACATCCAAGATGGAAGCACAGGAGGTACGTATTTCAGAAATGTCATCGCAAATGTCATCACAATTGGAAGAGCAGAAGACATATATGGCATCCCAGCTGGAAGCACATGAGACACGTATTTCAGAAATGTCGACACAGATTACATCAAAGATGGAAACACAACTGAAAGAGCAAGAGGCGCGTATATCATCAAAACTCGAAGCGCGTATAGACGAGAAAATAACGCAGTTTGAAGAAAAATTTGAGGCAGAGGTGGATGCTTTGAGAGGTCGTATACAGGAATTGCAATTTAATCGTCCAGCAGTTTCAGCGAGTAATCCAAAGGTAAAAACACCATCCTTTGACGGTTCTGTTCCTTTCCAGGTCTTTAAGCTACAGTTTGAGAAGACCGCAGCAGTGAACAACTGGAATGTGGAAGATAAAGTTGCCGCACTCTTCGTAGCATTGAAAGGACCAGCTGCCGAAATCTTACAGACTATTCCAGAGTACGAACGGAACAGTTATGACGCATTGATGGCTGCTGTAGAACGGCGATACGGAAGCGAACACAGGAAACAGATATTTCAAATAGAATTGCAAAACCGCTACCAAAAAGCTAACGAGACTTTGCAGGAGTTTGCTTCGGACATTGAAAGATTGGCTCATCTTGCAAATGCGGACGCACCCGTGGAATACACTGAAAGGGTAAAAATCCAGAGTTTCATAAATGGCATACGGGACGTGGAAACGAAGCGAGCTACATACGCCAACCCAAAGCCAACATTCGCAGAAACGGTGTCACAAGCTCTGATTCAGGAAACAGCGTCGCTTCTGTGTAAGCCAGTTTTCAAAGCACGCCGTGTGGAAGTAGAAAGGCCAGAGTGGGTAGACACAATTTTGGAAGCACTGAAGGGATCTCAACAGAAGAATGCCGGAGTTATTAAATGTTTCAAGTGCGGCAACCCAGGTCACATTGCACGTCATTGTGATCCTGGTCCTAATAGTTCCAACAATGTGGGTGGCCGTAAACGCAAAGCTGGAGGAGATGAGCAAGAGCGAGTAAGAGGTAGAGAGCTAGATCCAGCTATTGAATGCCCTGTGATATCTGTGTCGCAAATTGGTAGAAAATCGAGCAGTCTTACCGTCAGAGGGAATGTGGATGGCAAAGAACGAGTACTGACTGTAGATACGGGCGCATCTCATTCCTTGATCCGATCTGACTTGGTCAACAGGAGAGTAAAACCGTTACCTGGAGCAAAGTTGCGTACGGTCACTGGCGAGTATAACCAAGTTCAGGGAGAAGTGATATGTGAAGTATTGATTGGGAAGGTCATGGTTCTACACAAATTTGTTGTGGCGGAGATTGTTGATGAAGTTATATTGGGAGTGGATTTCTTGGTTGACCATGACATCAAGATCGATATGCAGAGAAGGGTGATGTGTTATGAGAACCAAGATGTGCCACTTAACTTTAGTTTGGAAAAAGGGTTCAGCAGTAATCGGTTACGGGTGGAGAAGACTCGACGAAGGCCACGAAATTCAAAGGTAAAGGTTGATGGAACAAATGGGCCAAACAAATCAAAACCGAAGATACCTGTGAGAGAAACACTGGCATTGAAAAGCCCTAACGGACGTACTGAAACGAAGAAAGAATGCAAGGGTGGTTTCAAGCCAAGGCACACTACTGTTGTGAAGCGTCGGAACGATACTGATTATGCAAAGGAAATCCGTCCAGCGCAAGCTCTGCGAAGTAGTTCTTCATTGGTCAAGCAACAGAGTGCGAGGGAACGATCCAGGATAATGAGTAGTAAGATGAAACACAGGTACGACAAGGAAAATAATTCGAAAGGTTTCTTGGCGGGAGATTTGGTACTGTTATACAACCCTCACCGGCGGAAAGGTGTTCCATCCAAATTTCGGTGCAGTTGGGAAGGCCCGTACAAGGTTGTGAAGAAGATCAGTGATACCATCTACCGCATACAAAGCATTGAGAAACCACAGAGTAGAAGAGTGGTACATTTGGCGATGCTAGCAGCGTTTAGATCGAGAGATTTCTCTGATCGGGACGATCAGACTTAGGTGGAGGGCAGTGTCACGGATATTAGCATCCCTAAGCTATACCATCACTAAGGCGATGCTAAGCGATGTTCACGTCAATAATCAAATCATGTATACACATATATAAGGCAGCCGAGAGATGTCACACACAGGTGCATTTACTTATACGCCTATGTGTGTGCGAGAGACTGTAAACTACAAACTCACATACATCTGAGAGACGCTGAAAAGTAGAAAATTGTAAACAAGTAGAAACTATATGAGAACTATAAACACTCGAAATAGTTGGTAAGTTCTGGAAATAGAAGAGCCTAGATGTATGCAGCGTAAACTATAAAAGTGGCACAAGGGAGTAAAATGTAATTCAGTTTGATTTGAGTTATCAGGCAGTTGCGATTAAGACGATATCTAGCGAGAAATAGCAGTATTATTTTGATTAGTAGAGTTTCATTGAGCTATCAATCAGTGTGGTTATTAAGCAAGCTATTCGTTGCACAGTTGAGTGTATTGTGAAGTACTTTAATAAAGGCCATTTGCATTATTACAAATTGGAGTTATTTATTCAACAGTTTAGTGATTCGAACTTAGCAGAGGATTGCAAATAAGAGGATTTGCAAGTAAATTCGTTACAATATTTTTTATTAGCAGAAGGTTTGGAATAAGCGGAATTTCCCAAAATTCGTTAAAATATGTTATCGACAACGTTTTTAGCGGACAATTTTGGGTCGGACAGGGTATACATATGAACATTTTTTTAGTAGGTCATGAAAAAAACCTTAAAAATCAATGTCGAAATAAAGTCAAAAAAATTAAATTTCGCAGGCTCGAAAATTATTATTTTTTGGGCATACGTAGTGGAACTTTCGTTTTATGAACCCAAATCCTATCGAAAAATCGATGGCGCGATATCGGTTAAATTTCGTCCATACAAATCGACCCAGTCTACTGCATGCTCAAAAAAAGTCAAGGAGCTCCAAATAAAAAGTTCAAAATTTTTACAAAACTTTCGAAGTTCTTCGAAAAAGTTTTTAAAATTTGTCTGGCGAAGTTTAAGTTGCAAGATTCATAGAATTTCTTTCTTCGAATATCGCAAATAAAATAAAGAACAAATTAATTAACGAAATTCGATTAAAATTGCTACTTTAGGCTGCTATGTACGTTATATAAATTTTAGATACTGCTGCGAGCACAAAAATATCAGTGACAATTTTTAACAAATTTCATCATAATATAATTTATATAAGATCTGATAGCCATAGCAGTGCTATTTTCCGTTAGTCTTAAAATTCATTTTAAGCACAAATATTGAATAATAATAATAATTTATGCTATAAAAAAAATTCGAAAAAGTTGAAATTTGCATACTTCTCAAACTTCAGAAATTTTTGAAAACGCTTTATTAGAATGACTCGTATAGTTTCAGTTGCGCATCATGTATTTTTTTTTCTTAAATGTTCCAAAAAAAAAACATAATTGATGGTATTTGCTAAAAACAGCTAATTTTATGTTCGCAACTGTATGTATATTAGGGTGGATCTAATAAAAAATAATAGTATAGCTATCATAATATAATTTATATAAGAGCTGATAGCTATAGAAGTGTTCTTTTTTGTTAGTCTTACAATACATTTAAAGCATAAATATTGTATAATAATAATAATTTATATAATCCAATTGTTGGCGGCCACCGTGGTGTGATGGTAGCGTGCTCCGCCTATCACACCGTATGCCCTGGGTTCAACTCCCGGGCAAAGCAACATCAAAATTTTAGAAATAAGGTTTTTCAATTAGAAGAAAATTTTTCTAAGCGGGGTCGCCCCTCGGCAGTGTTTGGCAAGCGCTCCGGGTGTATTTCTGCCATGAAAAGCTCTCAGTGAAAACTCATCTGCCTTGCAGATGCCGTTCGGAGTCGGCATAAAACATGTAGGTCCCGTCCGGCCAATTTGTAGGGAAAAATCAAGAGGAGCACGACGCAAATTGGAAGAGAAGCTCGGCCTTAGATCTCTTCGGAGGTTATCGCGCCTTACATTTATTTTTTTATTTAATCCAAAAAATTCTGAATAATTGAAATTTGCATGCAGACTGATGATATTACTAAAAATTACTGATTTTGTGCTCGCAACTGTATGTATATTAGGGTGGATCTATTAAAAAATAATAGTATTGCTATGAAAAGCAATACGTATTCTTATAAAATATCAAAATATCTTCAAAAAAAATTCTGTTTACTAAGTTGACTCGCTTTAAACTTATACGAGGTTTAAGCCAAGCCCTTAGCATATGTCGACTTCCACAATTATTTCATCTCTATCACAAAATAATCATTCAAAAATAGAAATCATCAATATTTATTTGAATTTTATCTTCCTTTTTTTCGAATTTAAAGACTATCTTACGAAGAAGAGAATTGGAATACTTAGTCGTAGTCGTCATATACAATTTGAGGTTAAACTTAAATCCGATAAACTTTTAAAAGAGTCAACTTAGCAAAAATCAGCCTATACTTCTGTTATAGATCCCTTGCCGAAAAATAACGCTAGAAAACGAAATCGAGCTGGTTGTTCCTGAATTAACAGACTATCTGTAGAAGTGATCGCATCTATGGTTAATTTAGCCGAGCTTTTTATCAAAAGAATACAATTGTTTTGTCATTTCAAGCGAAGAGAAACTCTTGGTCTAAAGCTGACAATATTCTGTTCAAATTACATATTCTCAATCAATCTGACTGGTTTTTTGGTTAAAAGAACCGAATTCAAAAACTATCAATATTATGTAAATTCATCAGCTCACTACTTTGTTCTTATGACAATGGTTCCACACTATAATCTCTGTCATATCCACAGCCTTCACTGTAATTGTAATGCTAATGGAAATCTGTTGTTTTAACAGTTTTCATTAGCTATCTTAAGGTGGCTTTAAAAGTTATTAAGTTAATAGAGCTACGACATACATATAGCGAAAATTTGTTTTGTTGATTTGTCTTAGGAAGAAGTCAATTCAGTATCAACAATTTGTACGAAGTTGATTCAGCAGCTTTTTGCGATGGATAAAAATTGACAGACATTTTGGTTGAAATTATGAGTCAGATTTGGTTTTTGCCAGCTATTTGCTTCAGTGTTCAATTCATGTTCATCATAACTATGCAATTTGTTTAAGCATAGCTACACTTCAAATAAAACGTAAAAAATTTCCCGATGTAATTTGAATGGAAAATACGGTAGAAGAGTTGACATTTTCACAGGGCAACTCTTCGATGTCCTGAAAAATATGTTCGCTATTTTGAAATGAGATTTTTATTTCCTTTTTCCATTTGGCCCACCCTAATGCATATACTCCGATTTTGGTTGAAACATGTGAATCTCATTTGGCTTGAAAAATGTTGACCATCTGCTGGAGATTATTTGGCTGTAAAATTTACACACGCATCCATATGTCAATTTTTCTATAATTTGTATTAATATTTACGAGCCAAACCCGTGCGCATCTTGCGCAACCAATATAAAAGTCTCTTATCAACGGAAATCAGCTGTTCTATCAATCAATTAAAACTTACAGCTGGCGTATGGTAGCAACTGTCGATAATGCAGTGCAAATATTCACAATAGTGCCATAGTACAAATAGCTTTCCTTTTCTTTATTTTTAACAAACTGTTTTAATAAAATATATCTAAATAAAAGCATTACAAACAAAATTGCACAAAGCTCGCTAATAGCCCGAATCTCCATCTTTACAACCAAAACTTTGTTTATAGATTTGGATTCCAAATAAGAGCGAAAAAGGGACCCGTACATAAAAACAGCAATTAGAAATAATATATATGATTAGAAACTTACTTGAATCTTAACATTCACTTCACTATTGACAGCTTTATGTAGAGGTCGACCCTCACTTAATAGTTTTGGAAAGTACCATTGAAAATTGCACAAAAACCGTGAGCACCGAGTACTCGTGAAGTTCGATGTATAAACATACAAGTGTGATATTTCTTGAAAATTAATATTTTTAAATCAACTATCGCTCTCGCAGGAGTTGAAGTTAAGTCACAAGAGAGGCAACTTTACCAGAAGCCAGTAATTTTGCACCATTTGAAAAGATCTTCGTTGGTTTCTGATCAGTAACAACTCATATCGAAAATGTGTTGTTTTTCAATTGGCTAATTATCGATAGCGAATTACTAATGTCGAGTTATCGGTTTTTTATCGTCGAGTCATCGCCTTTTTTTTGGTTTCTTATCGGCTTGTTATCGACATGTCACAGATGCGTCTTCGATTTTATATTGAAGTTTTATCAGCATCTGTTTCATAATAAACCAACAAGTTGTCTCTAACAAATCGACAACATGCCGACAACAAATTTTTAATACTCCGATAACTTCTTGACAACAAATCTTTAGCTTCTTGACAGCAAGTCGATAACTTTTTGATAACATACCGATAAATTTCGATAAAAAGTTGATTGAATTTTGATAACAAATCGATAAATTTTGTATGTACAAATAATCGGTATTTTTCGATGATAAATCGATAATTTCTCGATAACACACCGACAACTAGTCGAAAAAAAATTTAAAACTCAATACCTTCCCATCCTTGGAATATTTTCGAAATTATTTTCCGATCATTTCCAAATAATATCTCGATTATGTTTTTGTTAATCAGGGCGCTCTCAGGATAAGCTCAGGATACTCTTGGTTTGATTTCTGGGACATGTTTGGAATGAGTGCAATATTGGGGCTTATTGCTCTAAAGCTTCAAAACTTTTTCAGCTCGCTTAGAAAAAATTGTCAATTGGAAAACAAAAATTAATAAAGCGAGTTGTGCAGTTTGTTTTTCCTTTTTAATTGAAATTTTTTTCCAATTGAGCATATTTTTGGATGCATACGGGGTGATATCCGCATTAGTTCTAGGTTACTTTGTCTAAGAGCAGCTCGGGAAAATTTGGGAATAATTTTCTTCGGGGAAGCTCCAAATTTTATCGGCGTGTTTTTCTAAAACTTTTTACCAAACATTTATCAGTTTATTTAGTTTATTTTGCAATATAGATACCATATAGTAAATATTACGAGTCGATTCTTTAATGACCTAATTTTTCAGAAATCGCAATGCATGCCTATCTAAAACTTGAAGTTGACGATTAGCTAAAGTTCCCATACCTTGAATTATGAGATCATAGATTTAACTTTGGTTAGATCTTTCTTATTCGATATTTAAATTACGTATTAGATCACTTTTTGTTTGTTACTATTTATATTGTACAGCAGCGAACAGAAAAATAGCAGTGGCGATTTTAATCAAATTTCGTAAATTAAATTGTTTGTTTTTTTTCGATATTTTACCAAGATATTTCTATGAATTTTGTAACTAAAACTATGCGACTCAATCTCAAAAACGTTTTCAAACTAATTTGAAAATTATCGAAAATTGTAAGAAATTTTCGAATTTATTCTTTTGAGTTCTTCGAGTGTGCAGTTTTGTAGCCCAATCAATTTTAGGCCTACAAAGTACATGTTATAGATCTCTCAAAATTTTAATTGATTTTTGACAAAAAAAATAATAAAAAATGTGAAAATTTTAATTTTTATAAGAAGAAAATCTGAAGAACACGAAAAAAAAAACAATGGGAATTGTGAGAGAATTATCACTTGGACTTTGTTAGACTAAAATTCATTGGGCTATAAAACTGCAAAAAATTCAGAGAACTCCAAGTAAAAGTTTTGGAGTTTTCGTAAATTTTATCGAATTTTCGAAAACGCTTTCGAGATTAGTTTGCATAGTTTAGTTACAAAATTCATAGAAAATGGCGAAATTTAAAAAAATGGAACCTGCCATTTTTCTTATTGCTGCTGTACGTATGCTATGTATGTAGATACATAATCGCTTATATATTTGTTTACTTTTCTAACGTATTTATTGTCTGAAAATGTCGGCAATGCAAAATATGAAACCGCCAACATGTGGGTTAATGAAGTTTTTCAAATTGCTTAAATACATACAAACTGACAGACAAGCGTTCGCAATCTTAAAATCATCACAAAGGTTTCGATTACCTGATTACTTACGTTCGTCTTACTTTTATTTATTTCAAGTGAGAAAATAAATTTGCTTTCAGTATCTAAATTTCGCACATATGTTTTACACTTCGTATTGCTTAATTAACTACAGTTTTTATTTTCGCGATTTTCACAAATTTTGGTTTCGTTGTTTTAAATATTTGCAAGGAAATCTGTCAATACCGATAATGAAAAGGTGTTCCCATTCAAGTGACGCATAGTGTATTTGATAAAAGCGAAAACTCAAATATTTAATTGCTAATTAAAAATACAAATCTAATTTGTTATTGCCTGCCTTTCATTAATAAATATATTAAATTATAAACTAGCTTATATCGCGGCACAGTCCGCTCGAAGAAAGTACAACATAAAATTATTGCGATATAGCCCGATATGATCCTGAAATTAGTTCAGAGACAACCCAGAAAAAAGTCTTAAACAGTTCCAAATAGATCCCGACATCATAGTGCACACAAACGCGAAATATTGCAGAGATAAACCCACATAGATCTATAGAAAGAAGTATATATTGGATTTAAAAAACAAATGAGGTCCAATACTACCCTGAAATACTTTTTACGAAATGGTCCCTAAATCGGCTAAATGGTCCGAAAGCAGTCTCAAAATGATCCGGCAATAGTTGAAAAATATCCCGTTGCAGTCCCTCGGATATGATTTTCCAACAGCATCGAAATTTCTTTGAAAACATTCCCGAAATACTCCTGTAATACTCTTGAAAACAATCTCGAAACTATATGGAGATAATACCGGTTTCGGCTATATTATAACGAAACAAACCAAGAAACTGATCCAAAACAGGCCCGAGATAAACTCGAACAAGAACAATCTCGTAATAGTCCCTAAAAATCTAAAAATAATCCCTAAAAGTTCCTAAAACAATACGAAAACACTTTCCTAAAAGTGCTAAAGTAATCTAGAAATAATGCCAAAAGTATTCCGAACACCGAATATGAATTAGTCACGAATTGATCCCTAAAATCATCCCAAATAATTCCGATATAATCCCGAAATCGCTTCGGTATGATCCCAAAATAAACCGAAAACTATATTGAATTGGTTCAAAAACGATCCCAAAAAGGCCCGTTGCGATCCAGAAATAGCCCCGAAACGACCCCGAAAATCAAAAGAAATCCATGAAATAATCCCGTTATAGCCTGGATATAATCCGGATGTGGTCCCGGAATGATTTCGAAATCATCCTGCAAGTAACCAGAGACTTGACTTCTCTTCACAATCATTTAGACCAAAATCTATTATAGATGCGAATGTCGGGATGTTTGGACGTCTGACTTCCTCGAAGTTATGCAGATTTAAGAAAACAATTCCAAGGGGATACCCATGATTCTGAGGAGTATTACTATCCGTTTCTCTTAAGATATAGAGTCTGGGCTTATATGCTCAAATATCATTGGAGCAGGTCAAATCGACCTAGAGTTATGAGATACCAAAAATTACTATATATCATTATACATAAAATGATCGCCACTGTGGTAGTATCAGTCGTACATCGTAATGTTTGTATATTAACCTCTTTCGATTTTTTTACATATTTTATTTATTTTTTGGCAAATTTTTGGTGTTGTTATATGAATACATTCGGCTCAATTCATCAAATCATAAAATACCCAAATTATATGTTTAATTTTGTTTTCGCATATTTTTACATTTTTGGCATTTCACCTTTTATGTATTTATCGTCTTGTTGTAAATAATATTTATGTTTATTACATCTGCTTTGTATTCTCGATGCGTTAAGAAACACACCTAGAAAGTTTTTTACATTCATACTGAATATTCAATTAAATATATTCGTTAATTTATGTTTATTTTTAAAATATAATCACGTCTCAGTTCAATTATCCAGATCGCTGGCACATATGGATACTTATAATATTTGGACCTACCTGTTGCTGGATATTTTTATTTCACTTTCATTCCACATCATTTGACACATTGGGCGCGTGATATTAGCAACTTTTTAATGTTGTGCCAAAAATAAGGCAGCTGTGAATTTTTTTTAAATGCTTACAAATGGTGTTACTGCGTTTGATAATTTTGGGTTTTTTACAGTGGCGGTTGTTAAATGGTTCCAAAATTCGAAATACCACAGCAAATTATTATTATTTACTAGTTGTCATTACTTTTCTCAAAGCGTAGATTGATCTATAACAAAAGGCACCAGAAAAAAATCTAACTTCTAATGCTAACTCTTAGTCATGGTTATGTCACATTTACGCTCATGATCAACGGCTCGGTCAAGTTTAAGATCACTGTTACGGCTATGGGTTACAAGAACTGGTCCTTCAACAAGACTATGCTGGCCAATCTTTGATGGATTATGTTGTGACTTTCCCAATATTTCGGGGCAGCTTGAGCGCTGACCATATGGCCATAGTAGTATAGCGTCATCAATCACAAGACGAACAGACTACCTGATTCCCTATCTGCGCTTCGAGGGAGATCTTAAGGCCACAATAGAGGTGGACGGTTGGCGCAAGGGTGCGCAAATGGCGGACGAGCCGATAAATGTGTGCACAGATGGTTCCAAAGTAGTGGAAGGAGTAGGGTCTGCGGTATACTGTGTTGATCCGGAAATAAGCAGATCCTACAGGCTACCGGATTACTGTAGCGTTTTCCAAGCGGAAATATTAGCTGTAACCAAAGCAGTAGAAACCCTGGAAGAGAATAGCTTCAGCTGCAACCGTGTTAACTTTTATATTGACAGTCAAGCAGCAATTAAGGCAATAATCTCGCATAGCACAGCATCTAAATGCGTGTTAGAGTGTAAGCAGTCGCTGGAGAGAATCGGGACAGGGAGAAGCATACATCTATATTGGGTCCCAGGGCATATGGGAATAGATGGGAATGAAAAAGCGAACGAACTAGCTAAAAAGGGCGCATCCCTTGAAGCTTGCTCCGTAGACGTCCCAATTAGACTGGGCGAGATTAAGCGAAGCCGAGAGGTGCACATGATTGACCAAGCGGGAAAGGCGTGGGTTCAAGCGCTGTAAAGTGTCGAAGATTATGTGTAGGTCTTACAACCTTAGACTAACACAGTTGCTTCTATCATTAAAAAGAGAGGACTGTAGACTCATGACGGGTATTCTGACTGGACACTGCCTTCTGGCGTCACATGCCTTTAAATTAGGCTTGGTCAGTGATAGCAGATGTAGGAAGTGCGGGTTGGAGGAGGAAACGATCGAGCACGTTCTGTGCTCGTGCCCTGCACTCGCCAGGCTAAGACTCCAGCTATTAGGAATGATACAGCTGTCAGATCCAGAAGCAGCAAGTGGCTTAAGTCGTAGCAAGCTTCTAGTATTTTCCAAGAGGACGGAGTTATTTTATAACATAGGTCCCGGTTTTTGAAAGGGTTTTTCAGTTTGGTCGTTAAAACAAACTTCTGGTAACACTACGGACTCAATCAGTATATGTGAGGTCCTAATGGACCGGCCAGTTCAACCTAACCTAACCTTCCCAATATTTATCAAATTATTGTGTGGGACTTTTCACATACACTCATTTCGCAGGATATCCCTGTACACCACGGTCCACATACAAGAGACGAGCTTTTGATACTGTACATCGACATTGGTGCGGACCCATTGATGAAAAAAATGGCGAAATATTTATTTAGAGGCAAAGCAAAAAACTTTTAGGTTGGTATCTGAGTGCTTCAGAAATGGAAACGTAACATGTATGCAATGACCAAATGAATCTCCTGACCTCAACCCAATTGAGAATTTGTGGGGTGATCTTAGGAGAAGATTCATTTCAAAAAAAAGGAGCAATTTTGGCAGAAGACGAAGGACCAACCTAACCTAACCTTCCCAATATTTATCAAATTATTGTGTGGGACTTTTCACATACACTCATTTCGCAGGATATCCCTGTACACCACGGTCCACATACAAGAGACGAGCTTTTGATACTGTACATCGACATTGGTGCAAAGCAAAAAACTTTTAGGTTGGTATCTGAGGGCTTCAGAAATGGAAACGTAACATGTATGCAATGACCAAATGAATCTCCTGACCTCAACCCAATTGAGAATTTGTGGGGTGATCTTAGGAGAAGATTCATTTCAAAAAAAAGGAGCAATTTTGGCAGAAGACGAAGGATTGGGATGGGATAGCATTCCATTGGAAACGAAGAGTTAATTAAAGTCATGCCCCATAGAATACGCAAAGTTATACAAAACATGGAAGAGATACTGGTGATTAAGACAACAGTGCCGTAAAGAATTATAATTGAGTGGCGCACTTCGATGTCTAAGAAAATTTTCATACACCTGTTATTTTGACCAACGAAATTTTTTTAAAACGATACAATTTTCTCTTTAATGGATTAATATTAATGATTTTCATATATTTAGTATAAGTAACTTAAATTATTAATCTGTATTTGATTAGCGAGACATGCTCATATTGCTTTATGCAATTGTTTTTGTTATTGATATTAGAGAAAAATTGCAAATTTTACGAAGGGAGTTTGGTTACTAGGACATGTTTCTGAATTTGGGTTAGCGAAACAGGCTCATATTGCTAAATAAATACCGATAATAATATTGATATAATAGTGAACAGCGGAAGTACTGATTATAAAAGCACTGATATAAATCTAATGTTACTAAGCTCTTGAGAGCGCGCCTATAAGTATTCCATACAATTAGGATTAAAAACATATAGAACCAGTATGTACCTAATGGTGTATAAAAGAATAGCAACAAAAAGGTAATATTTAGAGACCAATTACAAACCGAGCAGCGTGGCATTCATATGGCAGAGTGGATGAAGACATCTGCCTTTACACTAGTATAAAGTATGAATGTTGGAGATTTCGAGTTCAATACTCAGCTCCCGAGAAGCAAGCTGATGCAATTTTTTTAATTTTTCTCTAATATAAAATTATTAATATTACCACACAATATTCATTTTCATTTGCAAGATCTTGTAATAATAAAGAACCAAAGCTGTGTACACCTATTATGTCCATGAGTGTACATACAACGGCAACACCTGCTCGGGCCCAGCTTATACTTACAGAAAGGTGTTGGACCCAACCAGGGTTATTTTTACAAATCACAGCCGGAGGCCGCCAGCGCAGAAAGGTGTTCTGTGCAAAAAACTATGGATCGGGCCTCATATTTCGGACCCTCTCGGGACCATTTTATGGGTTTTTTTAAATATCTTTCGATAGAAATGAAATGTTTAATTTCCGCTTTCGGATTCTTAAAACGGATGTCGAAACGTGTCTTTTGATAACACCTTTGATACTTTTTGAAAAAAATTAGATGAGGCACCTTCTTTTAAAACGTTGCCGGAAAAAAATGGAAAGCGAGTAATTAAACCGTTTTTAAATTCATTTAAACAATCTTTATACTCAGCAATTTTGTACACATTTATAGAAAAAACAAATTTTCAACCAAAGATTACATTGAACATCTTTTTGACCTTCTGGAGCGACAACCCGAAGTTGGACGACGCAAGGCGCAGTTCCGATGCAGCCAAAATAGGTGAAATTATGCGAACGTGAGTCCCATCGATACTACCCACTACTCCTGGGAATCCTGTTTTAGAGTAAATGCGGTTTTTGTAGCGCTTTTCTATGGAGTCATATGGATTTTAATCCACTTCGCACAAATATGCTTATTAACTGTAAATCGTGTCCAGTCCAACACTAAAATCATTTCCACAGAATTTTTGATAGCTGCCGTCAGCAAAGAGTGTAGTTTTAAAATAGGGGTACAACCGTCCCTCGAGAAATATTCTTCCTTACTTAACCGAAAATAACTTACAAATCTGTAAAATAACTTCATTAGAAGCACATCATTTGTCACTTAAACGTTTTCTTACTTGGTGCTTGGTAGTTCCAAGGGATTGGAATGATCACGCGAATGTTTTCCGTATTCGCAAATTGTCAATCACCAACATTTTCGCCATTGTAAAATAGATATTCATATAATGTCCGTTTTGCTTTTATTTTGTAAATGCTTAAATTTCCTCGACAAATTGATCAGCTGTTCATTTATCTGTCAAATCGTCACGTTCTGAAGTTGGCAACCCAATTCAACTTCAACTGAAATAAGTTGTAATTTGTAATACCAAACATGAGTTGAGTTGTTTTAATTACAACCCAACTAAGTTGAGTTGTAAAATGTAATAGGGGCATTACATTTCTTCAAAAAAGTTCGAATCATATACATACATTGTATTTACTCATAACTTTATAGATAACGAATAACTTCATAAATACTTGTTAGCCTCATTGTCGCCTTTGTAAAACACATAGTAAAAGCTAAAATCATTCGATAACACTTAACCCACATTTTTTTTGGTTTTTTCCAACAAAACCTTTAATATGAAAAAAAAAGATATCTACATTCATTATGTAAACAAAAAAGTCATTTGCAATCATCTCGTTAATGACTTTTGCTATTTTATTGCTGGCGGCCGATCGCCAATGAAATGAGTGAAAGTTGTTTTTTAATTGATTTTCATATTTACCTTCTCTCTTGTCAAATTTAGTTTACTTTTTACTTCCTTGCAAATTTTTTATGTAAATACATATGAATAAATATATATGCAACTTGTTTTCTTTACTCATAATACAATATTTTTATTTGTCTCTTGCTTTCTTCTCTTTCGTAGATAAATTTACGTTTAATACTCGTTAGTGGCAAAACAAAAGAATTCCTATTTAATCCATCAGATTCAGCTGGTGATATCGCACAAACAGTATTCGATAATTGGCCTGAAGGTAAGTTGAATAAAATAGGATATATCGTCATGTATATACATAAGTTTATTAGCTGACCCGGCAAACGTTATCTGCATAGCTTTTAAGAAGTTTTTACCTCCTATTCTCCCTCCTCCCTCTGCCTTTCTATTTCTGCGTGTTTTCCCTCACTTCTTTTCCGCTCCATCTATCCTATCTGTCTTTTTTCCAGTAACTCCATCTCTTTCTCCTTCTCTCTTTTCTCTTCTCTTTAGCTCTTCTTATTCTTCTCCATCCTTTTATTCCCAGTTCCAATTGTACTCCCATCCCAATTCCTAGTCCCAGTCCTGCTCCCAGTTCCGTTCTCAGTCCCAGTCGGTCCCTGGAGTTAAGTTAAAATATCATATAGTGAGAGTGCAATTATGGCTATACATACTGAGTATAATACAAATTTTTTTTATGGAAAGAATCGACTGGAGTTCTATGAAATCATAACGGCACATATGTATTTTCAATAAAAAGATATTTAAGTTCATAATAATAGTCAATGTTTTAACAATCATTAATACCTGTTTAAATATTTATACGTCAGCATGTATTTATTAGGGATATAACAATCCCTAATGTGAATATCGATGAATGAAGCGTATATAGGTGGAGTTTGAGTTTTATACTGTTTTCACACAGAAACTTAATGATCTCATTTCACCTTTTAATGAAATCGTAAATTTTGTGCTTTCACACAGAAGTAACTGCTCGATTAGTATGAAGGATGAAATATCAAGCGAATAAAATGACAATGCTATATGACAGACAATGACATTTACTTTGACAAATGACATTTTTATGCACTGAGCACACCAAAAACTAAGACACTGAACGCTGCCAACAGAGTTGCATTGGCCTTTTGATTTCATTAGGCATTCGATTAGTCACTAATGACATAATTATACATTCGAATTTTGTAGGGAAGATTGAGCTCAATAAGCGCCTTAATGTAGAAAACTGCCTTTATTATTCAATAAGCCGTGTGTGTGAAAATAGTATTAAAACTGGGAACCAAGCTCGGAACTCGGTAACAATATAAGAATAGCGCAGAAATCTTCGTGCAGGAATCGTGATGTTTAGAAAACTATTTCGAATTCGGAAATTTGGCGGTCGATTTTTCCGAAAATTCGCGATAATCCACATACAAGAAACTAGGAAAATGGCTTTGAGCTCAATAACAATGCAATACTTATTATTAAGGATAAAAAATTCCGCCAGGTTTGTCCCAAATGAAACGTGAGGGGATAATCGAAATACATATCTAGAAATTTTGACCAAAATAGAAATCTCACTACCTCAGCTTTCCGGCGAAAGAGAAACTTAAAATTGTAAAAACTTTTGTTATATTAGAATTTTCTTACGAAAGTGGGAATCTGGCGATCTATTTTCAAGTGGTGAGTCAGTGAGCTAAATTAAAAAAATGCAATATGCGATATAACGTCGAGAAGATTTTAGGCCGCGCTACCCTTCCAATTTGCGTCTGCTCCTTTTTAATTTTTCCTACAAATTGGCAGCCTCCAACCGGCATCTTCAAATAGACGCATTTTCGCTGAGAGGCTTTTTATAGCAGAAATACACTCGGAGTGTTTACCAAGACATTGGAGAAAGGCGACTCTGCTTCGAAAAATTTGTTTCTAACTGAAAAAACTTGTTTCTGAAGATTTTGATGTTACATTCCCGGGCCTTGAATCCGGAACCTTCGGTGTGATGAGCTAAAAACTTGAAATTAGGAATATGGTTCAGATGTCAAAGACAATCCAACACTTAAGTCTAAAATTCCGCTATATGGCGCCCTGGGTTGGATCAACTTATTAGTTACACCCTAGTAAGCTGCCGAATTGAAACCTGAAAATGCAATTATGTGTGAAAAAGTTTTATCAACTGCAGGAACGACAATGGCGACCTGATAACTGACGTAAAGATATATATAATCGACTATGGCAAACTGAGAATGACAAATTTCCCGGCTAAAAAATTACAAAGCGCCAGGTAATGACAGAATACCCGCCGAGCTGTTCAAACACTAAAGCGAAGAGTTGGTAAAGAGCATGCATCAACGCATATACGAAATATGGTCGGATGAGCGGAATCAACCTGCTTAATATCGCGTATTGGCTTGTTAAGAATAATATAGCGTGACTTGTTACGAAACGGCCAAAATCGCTTAAGCGTTTAAGCTCCAATTAATGGATGACGACGATCGTAATGATATTCTAGATGTAGCTTGCAGAAAGTTAAAAATAAAACCACTTCGATTGTTTTTTGACCCGCCCTAATATGTATACATAAGTACATGTCTACACATGTGTTTATGAACTAAAACGAAAATTATAATTCAGCAAGTATGTAAAGATAAAAATTAACCTTTTTGTTAGTTTGTTTATGCACCAAATAAAAAATTGTAAAACACAGCAACAAAAACAGCTAAATAAACAATAATAACAGCAATTTTAACTGTAATAACGAAGTAATGGATCTTATTTTTGTATTTATATCTATATATATGTATGTACATATGTATGCCATTACAACAGAACACTGTCGTGTTTTTTATATGTACATACATCTACATTTGCGATTAAAAAAAAACGGCCATCGAACATTGCGCATAGCCCATTGGCAGGACTTCCCCGTAAATATTAAAACAATAGAACTACATTACTTATATTTCCGCTGTTGACATCTCGTTTTTATACCCAGCTGTACTTGTACACAGGGTATTATAACTTTGGATAACGGTTGGTTATACAGGTATAGAGGAATCGGGATAGATATATACTTACTATATAAAAATCATCAGTATCGAAAAAAAAATTGATTGAGCCATGTCCGTCCGTCCGTTCGTCCGTCCGTCTGTCGTTAACACGATAACTTGAGTAAATATTGAGATATCTTCACTAAATTTGGTACACGAGCTTATCTGGACCCAGAATAGATTGGTATTGAAAATGAGCGAAATCGAATGATAACCACGCCTACTTTTTATGTATATAACATTTTTGAAAACACAAAAAACCTCATTATTTAGTAAATAATTCGCCTAGAATGTTGAAATTTGACGTGTGGACTGATATTGGACTCTTGATAAAAATTTGAAAAAAAAAAATTTAAAATGGGCGTGGCACCGCCCACTTGTGATATAATCAATTTTACAAATATGTATTATTAATCATAAATCAAAAATCGTTAAACCTATCGTAACAAAATTCGGCAGAGAGGTTGCCTTTATTATAAGGAATGCTTTGAAGAAAAATTTACGAAATCGGTTAAGGACCACGCCTACTTTTATATAAAAGATTTTTAAAAGGGTCGTGGACGAATAAAATAAGATATATCTTTGCAAAAAAGAGCTTTATATGAATGGTATTTCATTTCTCAAGTGGATTTATAACAATAAAAAGGAAAAACTTCAAATTTAAAAAAATTGGCGTGACACCGCCCCTTTTTTGTCTAAGCAATTTTCAATGTTTCGGGAGCCATAACTCGAGGAAAAATTTACATATCGTAACAAAATTGGGTAATTTTCCTTATAGCAGGAAATATTTCTAGCAAAAATGGATACGATTGGTTAAAGACCACGCCCCCTTTTATAAATGACTATAAAAAGGGGCGTAGGCAAAAATAATAAGTTAAATCTGAGCGAAAAATTGTTTTGTACCAATCGTATTTTGCGCCATTATAACAAGAGGAGAAAAACAAGAAGAAAAAAAACAGAATGAGAAAAAATTCAGATCTTGGAGAATGGGCGTGGCACCGCCCCTTTCTTACAATGCATTTCCCAACGTTTCTGGAGACATAACTCGACGAAAAATTTGATGTTTAACAGAAAATATTTTCAGTAAAAATGGACTAAATCGGTTAAATCGTCTTCTTTTATATAAAAGATTTTGTAAAAGTAGAGTAGTAGATGCAGGTAATAAGCTATTTCTAGTAAAAGTTGGAAAATTTCGTTAATAACCCTGCTCTTTTAATACTTCTTTTTGTATATACTTACTTGCAAACAGTAGGGAAATCCCCATATCTGAAGGAAACCTGCATTATTACCCACTCAAGGTCATTGGTGTTAGCCTCTGTATCCTTTTTGCTTCCTTTAAACGAAAATTAGTTCAGAATAGAACCATATGTATATGTATTATTGCGCAGCCTTATAACACTATTAATCACACAAAACAAACAACAACAGCATTTCAAGTGTACAGCTGGGTATGTAATGTTCGGTTTCACCCGAACTTAGACTTCCTTACTTGTTTGATTAGAGATGGTCAAACATTAAAAAAGTCGATAAAAAGTACATAATAGAATTAGGAAGCACTGATTTTATAAACACCTACATATGTATTGAGTGTGGATAAAATTGCGCTTTTAGCAGTCCACATGCATATATCTGAGATACTCCCGAAAGTATGCAATCATTCGTGCAAGTATCACTCACATATACACGCGCATATGAGAAGCTATAAACGTAGTTATAGTTGGTAATTTTATAGCTGATGACTAACTAGTAAATTCTAGAAATAGAAGCGCCTAGAAATATGTCAACGAGGAAACCAAACAGTATATAAAGCAGCAACAGTTGAGGCATGAAAATCAGTTTGATTTAAGCAAGCTATCAGTTGCGAAGTATAAGTGTACTTTCAAGTAGTCTAATAAAGGCCATTTTGCATTATTGAGTAGTGGAGTTATTTATTCAACAATTTAGTGATTCGAACGTTAGTAGAAGGTTGCAAATAAGAGGAATTGCAGTAAATTCGTTACAATATTTAACTTGCACAATTAAACGAATCATTTAAATTTTTGATTAATCAATAGTAATCACATTTGTGATTAACTAAAAAGCAAATTAATTGAATAGTGGCTTTATTGATAAATCACAGCCTGAATAAAATGAATAATCTGATTTCTGTCACATACCATATTTTAATCATTCGCTATCGCCTAACAGTTGTTAAAATATTTACAGCTGCGAACACGAAAATAGCAATAAAAATTTAACTAAATTTCGTCGGTTAAATACTTTCTTATTTTCAATAATTTAACGAAAAGTTTCCATAAGTTTTGTAACTGAAGCCATGCCAACTAATGTAAAAAAAGTTTTCGAAATCTTACAACATTCGAACTTTATTTTTGTAGTTCTCTGAATTTTTTTACTTCGCAGTTTGCTAGCCGAATCAATTTTAGTCTAACAAAGTAGATTCTTACGAAATTTGAGTTGATTTTTGAGAATTTTTTTTTTCGAAGGATGATTTACAATAGCTATCATCCGGTGGCAAAATCCTGAGCCAGATAAATAATTTTGCATGTAAATGCAACAACAACGATTTGAGCCAGATAAATCCAGATAGAAGTCTGGTTCAATTTGTGAGCCAGATAATTTGTTAATTACTTCTTTTTAGGTTGGCAACGCGGCCTTTAATATACCTACTTTTTCAAAAATAGATCTCGCTGCTTAGCCTTTCGCCGTATGAGTTAAATGAAAAACAGCGGCGACATCTGCCTATCACATTCACGTGTGAGAAAATTTCTCGACATCTGCTTCTCAAGTCTTTCAATGATCCAGAGCATTCCCGTGAGAATTGAGCGTGAGCCGGAGCTGTAAAACTCACTGAAAGACGGCAAATATCTCTCATATGTGCTTAGCTCAATTTTTTATATGGAAGAAAAACTGAAACACGGGGAAAATTTTTCAAAAATCAATGCGAATTTCGGTCCTATAAGTTGTAGTTTGTTAGACTAAAATCGATTAAGCTACAAAACTGCAAACTCGAAAAAATTCTGAAAGCTCCAAATAGAAAAATTCGATATTTTTGAAAACCTCTCTGGAATTTCTATGTACGTATTTGAGATTGGTTTGTAAAGTTTAAGTTGTCAAATTCATAGTTTTTTCTTCAATTATCGAAAAGAAAAACAGAAGAATTGCCACAGCTATTTTCGTGCTCGTAACTGTATATATATAAGAATTTTGTTTAGTTGCCGAGCACAATTTGCCATTTGCAGTTATGGATCATTTAAATATGCTTATGGAAAATAGCATAACTGATTCTAAAATTGTGAACAAAGTGCATCAATAGAATTAAAGCACAGAAAATAATAAATAAAAATTTGGCAGTTTCGATTCAGATTTTTGATAAAAAGTGCATTGATAGATTTTTATACTCAACTGAGCAGAGCTCACAGAGTATATTAGCTTTCTTCGCATAACGGTAATCCGTAACGGCATAAACTAATCGGGATAGATATAGACTTCTATATATCAAAATGATCTGGGGGAAAAAAGAAATTCATTTAGCCATGTTCGCCCGTCCGTCCGTAAACACGATAACTTGAGTAAATTTTGACGTATCTTGATGAAATTTGGTATGTAGTTTTCTGGGCGCTCATCTCAGATCGCTATTTAAAATGAACGAAATCGGACTACAACCACGCCCACTTTTTCGATACTGAAAATTTCGAAAAACCGAAAAAGTGCGATAATTCATTACCAAAGACGGATAAAGCGATGAAACTTGGTAGGTGCATTGACCTTATGACGCAGAATAGAAAATTAGTAAAATTTTGGACAACGGGCGTGGCACCGCCCCTTTTAAAAGAAGGTAATTTAAAAGTTTTGCAAGCTGTAATTTGGCAGTCGTTGAAGATATCGTGATGAAATTTGGCAGGAACGTTGCTCCTATTACTATATGTGTTCTTAATAAAAATTAGCTAAATCGTATGACGAACACGCCCACTTAAAAAAAACAAAATTTTTAAGTCAAATACAACACGTGCAAAAATTATTGCCCTCTCTTGTGACAACTGAGATAAGATATATGCATGTGTTGGTGCATTGCCGCTCCGCTGCTCGTATACGTACATATGTGTAGACGCAATTATTTATTCGTTTATGTAGATACATAATGATTGAATTATTGATGTGAATGTTTGTAGTTTACAGTCTCTCGCGCATACATAGGCGCATAAGTAAATGCGTCTGTGTGTGACATCTCTTTCGGCTGCCTTATATATGTGTATACATGATTTGATTGTTGACGTAAATACTGCTTGGCATGGCCTTAGCATCGCCTTAGTGATGGTACAGCTCAGCGATGCCAATATCCGTGACACTGCCCTCCACCTAAGTCTGATCGTCCCGATCAGACAAATTTCTCGATCTAAACGCTGCTAATCTCTCCAAATGAACCACTTTCATTTTGGTTCGTGGTTTGGTAGTGGTTTGTATGCGGTACACTACATCGTTGATCCGTTTTACAACTTTGTATGGGCCTTCCCAGTTACACTGCAATTTTGGGGACAAACCTTTTTTTCGTTGTGGGTTGTATAGCAGCACCAAATCTCCTTCCTGAAACCCTTCCGAATTAATTGCTTTATCGTACCTCGCTTTCATCTTGTCACTCATAATCTTTGCTCGTTGCCTTACCAGATCGTGTATCTCTCTCAGCTC
The DNA here is from genome assembly GCF_040869045.1 of Eurosta solidaginis. Lineage (NCBI taxonomy): Eukaryota > Metazoa > Arthropoda > Insecta > Diptera > Tephritidae > Eurosta > Eurosta solidaginis. The sequence goes on from NC_090322.1 coordinate 240,043,582, forward strand.
TTCTTCTAAGACATCAGTGGATTTCTTGACATTCCTCTCCGCATCGGCATCTATCCCATACTTCAAATCAGCTGGCAGTCGAAGGTCATTGCCAAAAATTACCTTTGCAGGAGTTTGGCCCGTTGTGTCATGTACTGCCGATCGGTAGGCCATCAAGAATAATGATATGTGTGTATCCCAGTCCTTATGGTACTTGTCGACTACTTTCCTTAAATGCTCCTCCAATGTTCTATTGAAACGTTCCACCATACCATCGGACTGAGGATGCAATGCAGTTGTCCGTGTTTTTCGAATGCCCAACTTCTTGCACAGTTCTTGGAACACAGCTGATTCAAAATTCCTACCTTGGTCAGAATGTAACTCCATTGGTACACCATACCTTGCAACCCATTCGTTTTTAACCACTTCTGCTACTGTTTCTGCTTCTTGGTTTGAGATTGGGTATACCTCTGGCCATTTACTGAAAAAATCCATAACCACTAGTACGTATTTGTTTCCGCGGTTGCTAGTAGGAAATGGACCTGCGACATCCATGGCGATCCTTTCAAATGGTGCACCTGAAATATACTGCTTCATCTGGCCACGACTTCGGGTTTTGGTCCCTTTCGCTCTGTTGCATACCTCGCAATTGGCAATCCACTCGGTGACCGACAGACGGCAACCAACCCAATAGAATCTCTGCTTAATTTTCTCGAGTGTCTTCGTGATTCCAAGATGGCCTCCACTTGGACCATTGTGCAACTCGCTGAGCACGTCAGGAATCCTCTTTCTGGGAACAACTATCAGTTTCTTCTTGCATTGACCATCCTCACTCTCCCATACTCGATGCAAGCAACCGGATATCAATTCCAAACTGTTCCACTGTGCCCAATATGACTTCGCAATGGGACTCTCTGCTGACATATCCTCTCTGCTTGGTCTTTCGTTTCGTTCGAGTCCTTGCATAACATGTGACAGATCTGTATCTTCTAGCTGACACTTTCTTAGTTGTTCCTTGTCCCATTCATCCGTACACGTTATAGTCATTAGCCGGACATCTATAATGTCTTCTCTAGCCTCGGCCTTTGAACAGTGCTTGCATTCCAAACTACATGGTCTTCGTGACATTGCATCAGCATTTCCATGGGTACTACCTTTTCGATGCTCAATGGAAAAGTCATAGCTTTGTAGTCGCTCGATCCACCGTGCCAATTGTCCTTCCGGATTACGGAACTGCAGAAGCCATTTCAACGCTGCGTGATCTGTCCTGACACGGAATCGCTGGCCGTAGAGGTATTTGTGAAAATGTTTAATGCACTCTACCAATGCCAACAGCTCTCTCCGCGTAACACAGTAGTTCCTCTCTGGTTTTCCAATCGAACGGCTGTAATATGCAACTACCTTCTCCTGTCCATCGACCAGTTGTGATAAAACGCCTCCTATAGCATATCCACTTGCATCTGTATCTAGAATAAATGTTGCTCCTGGAATCGGATATGCTAACATTGGGGCAGTGCACAAACGCTCCTTCAATGTTTGGAAAGCCACTTCTTGCTCCTTCTTCCATTCAAAAGTTTTGTTTTTTCTTGTAAGCTCATGGAGGCTATGGGCTACGCTGGAAAAATTTGGTACAAATCGGCGGTAATATGTGCACAGCCCAAGAAAACTTCTCAATTCATGTAGGTTCTGTGGTCTTGGCCAATCCTGTACAGCCTCTATTTTTTCGTTCGCAGTGCAGATGCCCTCTGTCGTTACCTTGTGACCCAAATAATTGACTTCCTTTTTAAACAGCGCACACTTTTTGGGACTTAACTTCAGACCAGCGCCAGCTATTCTCTGGAAAACTTCCTCTAAGTTCTTAAGATGTTCATCAAAGTTCTTGCCCAATACGATGATGTCGTCCAGGTACACTAAGCATGTTTTCCAATGTAGTCCTTTCAGTACCTGGTCCAAAAGTCTCTCAAAATTAGCTGGTGCATTACAAAGTCCAAAAGGCATCACTGTAAATTGCCAAAGACCATCACCGACACTGAAGGCTGTTTTCTCTTTATCTTCCTCCTTCACCTCCACTTGCCAGTAGCCGCTTTTCAAGTCCAGCGTGGAAAACCATTTCGTACCAGATAGCGAGTCCAGAGTGTCGTCAATTCTTGGCAATGGGTAGCTATCCTTTTTCGTTACGTCATTCAACTTCCGGTAGTCCACGCAAAACCTCATTTTTCCATCCTTCTTTTTTACAAGTACTACCGGTGAGCTCCATGGACTAGCTGATGGTTCGATGACGCCGCTGTCGCTCATTTCTTGAATGATTTGACTCACAACTTCCCGCTTCGCCAGTGGAACACTACGTGGAGCTTGACGGATCGGCCTCGCATCTCCAGTGTCAATTTGATGCTTCACAACGTTGGTGCGGCCTGGTTTAGAATCATCCTGGTCAAATATGTTCGCGTACTTTAGGAGCAGTTGTTTTGCCTTACTCTGAAATGCTTCCTCTAGCCCCTGTGTCCATGCCGTGATGTCATTTGAAAGATCAGTATTACTAGCTGAAACGTGTTCCTGGAGCTGTTCACAGTTAATAACTACTTCAGCCTCTTGGCATCTTCCCAAAATAGCTCCTTTAGTCAGTTTGAGTGGTGACTTGAACTCATTGAGTACTCTTACCGGAATACGTCCATCTTGTTTTGTCATAGCCAGGGTTTTTCCTACAAGTATGTTTAGTGCTGATTAGTTTGCTGCTTCGACAACCCACAATTTGTTTGTCCCACAATCTCCATCAACCTTTGCCCAGATGACTGCTTCGGATTTTGGTGGTATTCGCTGACTCTCTTCCACCAGCACTCGTTTACTGCTGTATCCTCTCTCGTAGCCGAAATTAAGTGGCACATCCATGTTCTTATATCGCATCGTCTTGCTTTGCATATCGATCTTGATGCCTTGGTTGATTAAGAAGTCCACTCCAATTAAGATTTCATCAACAATACCTGCCACTATAAAATTGTGAAGTACCGAGACGTTCCCAATTGCTACTTCACATTCTACTTCTCCAATTACCTGGGGGTCCTCTCCCGTGGCTGTACGTAATCTTGCTCCAAGCACTGGTCTTATCTTCTTGTTGGCTAAATCTGATCGAATGATGGAATGGGATGCACCCGTATCTACAGTCAGTAAATGTTCCTTTCCATCCACATGTCCTCCGACAGTAAGATTGCTTGACCTTCTTCCAATTTGCGAGATAGAGATTATGGGGCATTCAATTGAGGGAGCCAGCTGTCGCCCCTTGCGGCTGACTCGCTTTAGTTTAACGATTGAGTGGATTTGGAGATTTGCTCGTCTCCTTCAGCTCTGCGTTTACGGCCACCCACATTGATGGAACTATTGGAATTGCTACTGCAATGACGTGCAATGTGACCTGGGTTACCGCACTTGAAACATTTCATAACTCCGGCATTTTTCTGTTGTGATCCCTTCAGAGCTTCCAAAATTGTATCTACCCACTCTGGCCTTTCTACTTCCACACGATGAGCTTTGTATGCTGGTTTACTCAATAATGACGCCGTTTCCTGAGTCAATGCATGGGATACCGTTTCAGAAAATGTTTGCTTTGGGTTCGCGTATGTAGCTCGCTTCGTTTCGACGTCCCTTATGCCATTTATAAAGCTCTGAATCTTCACTCTTTCCGTGTATTCCACGGGTGCATCCGCATTTGCAAGATGAGCCAATCTTTCAATGTTCGAAGCAAACTCCTGCAAAGTCTCGTTAGCTTTTTGGTAGCGGTTTTGCAATTCTATTTGAAATATCTGTTTCCTGTGTTCGCTTCCGTATCGCCGTTCTACAGCAGCCATCAATGCGTCATGACTGTTCCGTTCGTACTCTGGAATAGTCTGTAAGATTTCGGCAGCTGGTCCTTTCAATGCTACGAAGAGTGCGGCAACTTTATCTTCCACATTCCAGTTGTTCACTGCTGCGGTCTTCTCAAACTGTAGCTTAAAGACCTGGAAAGGAACAGAACCGTCAAAGGATGGTGTTTTTACCTTTGAATTACTAGCTGAGACTGCTGGGCGATTCAGTTGCAACTGCTCGATACGTCCTCTCAAAGCATCCACCTCGGCCTCGATTTTTTCTTCAAACTGTAAAATTTTTGTATCTTGCGCCTCCAACTTCGAGGAAATACGTCCTTCTTGCTCTTCCAGTTGAGCAGAGATCTGCGATGATATCTGTGCTGAAATTTGAGCCGACATTTCGGATATCCGTGCCTCTTGTGCTTCAATCTTCGCTGTTATACGGTTCTCCTGCGATTCCAGCTGAGATGACATTTGCGAAGACATTTCGGATATACGCGTTTCTTGTGCTTCCATCTTCGATGTAATCTGTGTCGACATTTCTGACATACGCGTTTCTTGTGATTCCATCTGGGATACCATATACGTCTTCTGTTCTTCTAGTTGAGATGCCAGTTGAGATGTTATATCTGTCCTTTGCGATTCCAGTTGAGAAGCCACTGTCGATGTTTGAGCAGATATTGCAGCCAAAATCATGTTCAAGTCTGTGTTCGCCATTGTCTGCGGTGTTTCTTCGATTTTTGTTATTTCCTCGCCATCAAGATGAAAGTCATACTCTTCCACATCAATTCCTTCTCCTTCCATTGCCTCTCGTAGCCGTGCCTGAAGTTCAAGTTTAACGCCGCTTGTATTCAATCCACGGCTCTCCAACTCCTTCTTTAGTTGCTGGATCTTCAATTCACTGAACTTTGCCATGTCCTTGTTGTCCTCTGGAATTTATTCAACAATTCCTCTTCTGACACCAATTGTAACGAATTTGCTGCAAATCTTCTTAATTGCCCTTTTGCTAGGTTCGTATCGCTAAATTTCAAAATAATACTGCTATTGCTCGCTAGATATCGTCTTAGTCGTAACTGCTTGACAACTCAAATCAAACTGAATTACTTCTTACTCGCCTGCCCCGCTTTTATAGTTTACGCTGCATACTTCTAGGCTCTTCGATTTCCAGAACTTACTAGTTATTTCGGCTACAAAATCGCCAGCCACAATTACGTGCAAAAATTATTGCCCTCTCTTGTGACAACTGAGATAAGATATATGCATGTGTTGGTGCATTGCCGCTCCGCTGCTCGTATACGTACATATGTGTAGACGCAATTATTTATTCGTTTATGTAGATACATAATGATAGAATTATTGATGTGAATGTTTGTAGTTTACAGTCTCTCGCGCATACATAGGCGCATAAGTAAATGCATCTGTGTGTGACATCTCTTTCGGCTGCCTTATATATGTGTATACATGATTTGATTGTTGACGTAAATACTGCTTGGCATGGCCTTAGCATCGCCTTAGTGATGGTACAGCTCAGCGATGCCTTTATCCGTGACAATACCTATATCGTACAAACGCATTCTAGAGTCAGCCCTGGTCCACCTTTATGGCGATATCTCGAAAAAGCGTCCACCTTTAGAACTAAGGATCACTCCCTTTTAAAATACTCATTGACACCTTTCATTTTATACCCATATCGTACAAACGCATTCTAGAGTCACCCCTGGTACACCTTTATGGCGATATTCCGAAAAGCGTCCACCTATAGAACTATGGCCCACTCCCTTTTAAAATACTCTTTAATACCTACCATTTGATACACATGTCATACAAACACATTCCAGGGTTACCCTAGGTTCATTTTCATACATGGTGATTTTCCCTTATTTTGTTTCCAAAGCTCTCAGCTGAGTATGTAATGTTCGGTTACACCCCATAAGCCTTCCTTACTTGTTATATATGTACATAATTGTACGCTTCAATCGATAAACTTCTTTTATTATTTTTACTGGAAAAGTATTTCTTCATAAATCATATTTCCCTGTTATACTACCTTTAATTTGTGTTAGAAAGTTTCCTGACTAAAAATAGTTTTTGGATAAAGAAGCAGAATATAAATCTAGTTTGGTTCAAATTCGCATCTTGGTACATTTTTGGATCATTTGGTACATTTTTTTCTCGTTTGGTACAAAATGAAAAAATCCATTTATCATTCCTGATTGGCAGTCGTGATAAAGAGATGTTCCATTCAAATATCAAAATATTCTTCTTCTAGATTCCTCAACATAAATTAACGCCTAAGCGATTTTGGCCGTTTCGTAACAAGTCACACCAGCTATCCCTGTTTCGCGATAACTGACGCCCATTGAAAACACCGAGGCAGGCCAAGTCGTCCCCCACCTGTCTCTCCCAACTTAGTGGAGGTCTTTCCGTTTGTCTGCTTCCAAACTGCGGTGTCGACTGAAATACTTTCAGTCATTGCATTATATGACTGTTTTCGGAAAGCGGAGAGTATATGATTGCCATTTTATTCCAGATTAATTGTTCGTGTATATTGAAAATAGAATGAAGAAATGGCACTGAAGATGGAACAATGAGCGGAATTAAATAGATGGAAGAGGCTGAAGCCATGCGAAAAGTCTGTGGTCTACAACAAATGAACAAATACGGCGTTGCTGTAACTGCAAAACACTCCCCGAACTTTTAGTCGCGTTTCCGGACTCGAGCATGCCACTCATATTTGAACTTCTGGTACTACCACCTACTGCAGCGATAAAGACTCTTTAAAATATTGAACCATCGGGTGTGTGGATTTTAGTCGCCTCTTACGACAATACGCGCCAAGACGTGCCACCGTAGATATATGTATTCGATCTTCGTTCATTATGACCTTCCATAGCGTTGATCCTAGTACTGCCACACATTTAAACATAAACTCATTAATTCATGTCATGATCCTTGCAAACTGTGCAACATTGCATATTTCTCTTTTCTCGGGCGTTGCATGTTAATTGAATTTGATGCTATGTACAACGTTGTTGTTTTCGGGCGTCATATTCACACGACTTGAACTATAAATGGATGGATGATTGTCCGACCTAGCCACCGGACCGGTTTGTATTGTTCTCGGTTTACTGTTTTTTTGCATTACGCATTTGTGCGCTCTTCGACCTGTCCGCTATTTTTGTTTTGTTGTAGTTGCAACTGATGCAATTTCTTTATGGTTTTTTTTCTCCTTTTTGTTGTTGTGCTATCGCACTAGTTTATGTCCCACAGCAATCAATCGTGAATTCTATAACAAATAATATTGCAGAACAAGGTTGGATATGAATCAAGGATATAACAAATAATATGATGGAAATGTAGAGAAGAGTTGGGGAGCAGAAGGATGGGAGGTAATAAGGCGGTTCAATCGTCTGTTGAATTCAATAATTGTTTGTGCTAAAAATATGTGGACCATCATTGTTGGTTGACAGCAAAATGCGACAATTAATTTGTGTTAAGATTATAAATAATTGCGCGCGAATTTTGTTGTTGTGTTTGTTGTTGTACCACAGACGTTGAATCAATGAATAATTGTGTGTGACCCATAGACGACAGACGGTTAAGAAATATTCGAATTATTTCTCTTTTTTTAAAACGATTTTCTTTTTAATGCGAATATATAGGAAAAAAATTGTAAGAGGATACACATTAGGGTGGTCAAACAAAAAATTTAAAAGTGGTAATATCAATGGTATTACCACCTACATTACGGAATTTTAGAGCGTGCCTAAAAGTATTCCCTGCCGTTTGTGTTTCACATATCAGATATGTTTACCAAAAATGTCATGAAACAAAAAAAACCCCAACGAACAACGGGACAGTCATATGGCTGAGTGGATAGAATCGCCAAAGTAGCATCCCAGTTTTCGAAAAGCTAAATAATTTTCGTTGCGCGGAAGATCCGTGGATAACGTTGAGTAGAATTATTCTTAGCAGAACTACTTAACCTTAAGATAATCTGTTCAAAAGAGAGGTAGTATGAAATTAGAGGTGGTACCGAGTGTTTTAATATGACAAAAAAAAAGAGACTTTTAAAGACTTAAACTACGCTTACGGCTACGGAGATATCGATCAATTCGTAGGCTCAGATAACTCTAAGGCCTTGTTTTTCAGTGCGAGGTCAAACTCGACTTAAAGTTGACTAGAGCTTAACGTTTGCACTTAGTTCGATAACATAGGGTTTTGCTGCGGGATAGCGATCCAGTGAAGAAGAAGAATGATCGGAAACAGAAAAGGATAAGTAATGCAGTATAGGCTGAAGTACCGCTAGTTAGACCGAGAAAAAGAGAGAGGGATAAGAAGGTAAATATGGATGAAGTTAAGGCCTTGAAAAGGAAATACATCGAGAGAGAGTAAGAGAAAGTGGCCCTACCGATATTGCTCTACGTCAGGGGTCTGCATTCCGTAGCTCAATGTGCTCACATTGCGTATGCGCCGATTCCACGGGCTTAGAGAGATCCTGTAATAATGTTCGCTTAGAAGCGATAGGTATTAAAGCGAGCTTTGGTGTTAAAGATACCATTGAAGTGCTACTTTAGACTAAGCAGGCAATTTGAAAGTAAAGTGTGGCTCCGAATCATGAATGGTGGTGAAGGAAGATGCGATGGCCCTTTGTGCACTTGATAGAAATGTTCACCGGAAGATTTACTTTGCTTCCCTCGATAAGTTTCTCATCAGAATTATCCTGGTATGAGCTGAGCCTTTGGAGAATACGACAGATAAGTTATCCGGAAAAAATATTTTTCCTAGCTTTATAAGTCGTCATTATGCCTGCCTTCTTCTTCCTCTCTCTTTATCTCTCTCTCTCTCTCTCCCTCTCTCAGAGATTTCATTTTTGCCGTCAAGAAAAGCACCGAAACGGACTGTATAGTAAGTAGGTAGGAGCGAGATAGATAAATTTCAATACTAGATGTTCGCTATTCAGCACGATTTCTAATTTGATTTGTCCTTAGGCTGTGGGAGTTTATATTACCATTCTATATCTCAACAAAAACCATCTAATCTGTACGGTATCAGACAGCCAGGCGACTCATCAGTAGCCCGTTTCTGTAACCTTTCGTTATAATAACGAACGATTTGCTCTCGCAAGGCCCGTATCGCTTTCGATATGAAAAGTGTTTCTGTAACACACTCAATTCACCTTGCGATATAATAGTGGTGAGTTTTTATCATATCTCGCTAATCAGCAGCGATACAGCTTTTCGAGTACAGTTTATAAGAATCGCCATCAATTACTCTTTGATAAATAAGTCGCACCTGCTTCAAGGTAAAACAGACACTTTCCGTTAAAAAAAGGAATTTCGGCTGCCGACTGCATCCCATATCTTCGATGCTCCATATTAAATAATCACCAGCTCCGACATACGAATTTACGGTATACGTATCGTAACTCTCCTAAAGGTTTTTCAGGAAGGTTTTACAGAAGAAACCCTGCCTCGAGGGAAGGTCATCTTAAACTTATCCGATCTCAACGCGAAAATAGGGAAATAAAACATTTAGGTGAAGAGTTTTAACCGATCTAAAAGAAGTTTGTGTGGGAATGCTTAGATTTACTATGGGGTGTTTTCACATTTCTTCATTTGTTTTTGCTCTTTTTTTTTAGTATTCTGTCGGCTGATTTGTTTTTTAAAAATACCATTATCTTTTCACACACTCACACATTCATTGGTAGGATATAGTTTAAAACCCAACAGCCCACTTAATATCCAGGCAAAAAGCCACCATACAAACACACACAAATCCAATTCCCATTGCAATTTGTTCAGTGTTAAATTGACCGACGGCAGGCGAAGCCTAACACCCCGAGCGAGTTCTACCCCCTGTGGTTGTTTGTATTTATGTATGCTTACCGTAATATTAGCTTACTTTGACCACCAAATACGCTTTTTGTTTTGGTCACGCCTTAATACAAAACTACATCCAACCATTTGTATATTGGTCTACTGTCACTTAGTACATCTTCTTACTTCCTGTTTCCCTCTGTCCATAGTATTAAACTCGCATAGATGTCAACGTCCCATTACTACTACACCTACTCTTGTTGGGTTTCTAAATAAGTTGGTATCCATTTTTGAATTACTTGTTTAGCTGTGTGTACGTTATATGCAGGTGTCGAGGTGCGCTAACGGTACTGAGTTGCGAATTGGGGCAACGACTGTTATGTATTTGCCACAGTTGTGCGTAGAGGCTATTTAATATTCATTTGTCGTTTCAGTAATGGAGGTACTGCAATTGGTGCTAACTTGTCCTGATTTATTTACCCATCAACAGAGAAAGAGCGAGATCACGTCCTTTTTAGAGTTAGCATGTCTCGTGATTTTTGAGGAGCAACGTGATTTGTGACTGCTACTCCCTACTTTTTTTATCCAAGACTGTGACTGAATAGAGAGTAAAGAACAATATGATCTAAATCGTAATTTTAAATCTAGCTCAAAAGAGCTAATCATGGCACTCGGCAGTGATTTTGTGATTTGTTCTGTGCGTGTTAATTGTAGACATCACATTAGCCTGCGAGAGAGTGCGTTTGTACTAAGTTCCAGAAAAGTAGCACAAATCACAGGTTAGTTTATTCATCTGACAGAAGTAAGTTGTTCCTATGACGGAAGCTCTGATTTAGATCATATTGTTCTTCTAACTCTGTTCATTCACAGTCATGGATAAATAATGCTGCGTCTAAACAATCGCAGTCACAAATCACGTTGCTCCAGAAAAGCTGACATTGGGTTAGTGATTGACATTATTAGTAAGCGTGGTGCGAACAGCACGCAGATGCTATCACCATCAGCCAGCCAGGGCTTGTTCGTTCAAGCTGTCGCTGTGATTTACTGTGATATTTCAGTCGCTGCAACAAATTCAAACTACAATCACTCTTACCAACAAGTGCCTTGACGAACGAAAATCACACTCTATAGGTCTCCCATCACACCTGTTCTGATGCATGACTCGGAATCACGAGCATAGCCGATAAAGACGACGAAATGGCTCTTGGAGTATTTGAGAGCAAACTTCTCTATAAGAATTATGGTCCTGTCCATGATATCAAACGGTATCTTTCAAAAGAAGTCAATTTATAAGCTGTATGAGCTCCACGGGGACCTGAATATAGTGCAATGAATAAATAGCCAAACGCTAGGTCATCTTATGAAAAGGAAAGTAGATACTCCGATTTAGGAAGCTTTCTTGTTTTAACCCGTATTTAGAAGCAGATGAATGATAAGACGTCCGCTGAATTAGGAGAGCCAGGTGGTGGGATACTTGATTTCCAATTAATTATTATGATAGCGAGCGACACGTAAATGCAATCGCAGCCAACTAGTCACGGTAAGTTCATCAAAGCTGTCGCTGTAATTTACTGTGCCAGTCACTAAGATAAAATCTTAGGTCATCCAATGTATGCCAACAATAGCCGCCGCTCTGGTATAGTGGTGGCGTGGTCCGCCTTCCACAACGAAGGTCCTGCCAAAGCAACATCGAAAATTTAGAAAAAAATGTTCAATAATTAAAAAGTATACTGAGCATGGTCGCCCCTCGGCAGTGGTTTAGCAAACACCCCAGTGTTACAAAATCATGCTGAAGCTTGCTTCCATAGCTCGTTCAATGTCAAGACTTGGTTCCACCCCCTGTTACAGATAGTTGGAGTTTTTCGATTCGATTAAAGAATTAATAAATGTAAGGCGCGATAACCTCCGAAAAGGTTTGAGGCCCGGCTACTCTTCCTATTTGTATCGTGCTCCTGTTAATTTTTTCTACAAGTTGGCGGGGCCGGACCTACGTGTTTTATGCCGACCCCGAACGGCATCTGCAAGGCAAATGAGTTTTCACTGAGAAGCATTTCTTGGCAGAAAAATACTCGGAGTGTTTGCCAAATCATTGCCGAGGGGCGACCCGGCTTCGAAAACCGTTTTTTTTTTCTAATAGAAACCACTTTTTTATAAATTTTCGATATTGCTTTGCCCGGGGCGTGAACCCAAGATATTCGGTGTGATAGGCGGAGCACGCTACTACCATACCACGGCGGCCGCCGATTGGCGATTCACTTGCATAGGTTTTTTGGAACGCAACCCTATTAAAATTTTTCAAACTAAAAATTGCAGTGAAGATGCTATAACACTGAAGTCCACTTATCTCCAAAACAGTTTTTACAAGAGATAACGGAAAATCGTTCTAATATACATTTTAGCCGTCAACTCCGTTGGCAACATCTACTTTTAGTTAGAAGCCCTTACATAATCAGACTTACCTACTGAAAATTAAAGAGCTTTGGTGACCTTTCAGGTGTTATTTGTCATTTTCGTATAGAGCTCACTTCCCCTCTGCGTATCATCTGACTTCGATTCCATCATGCCAGATATCCAATGTATTCATGAGTTAATGCGTTTTCTTTTGTGGTGTAATTACATTCATATGAGGAGCTCTGTGTCTGGGTTTGGGCGGGTGGTGTAGATGATGCACTTCTATAGCAACCCTGTATGTAAATCAATAAGCTGTAAACTGCATCAAAGCTAATATGAATAGAAAACCAAACCTGTCAGCGAACTTTCTTGTTACAATACAAACTACTTATATTTTCAGCATGGGAGTTCACGAGATTGTCGTCTCATATTACTTCCTAACCAATTTAGATGGAGGTTCGTTACCGTTCTGTACACGTAGACTCTGCGGGGGAGACATTGAGATGCACTCTCAACGCCAGAGAAGTTCGATGTTATGCTTCCCCACTGTGTTATAGACCTCTCCGTTTAGGTAGACAGATTGGAAATATTTATAAATGGTCTTACGGGAGTCAGCAGAAGATATGGTCTTCGGACCGGCCGGATGCAACCCACCCCGCTTTTTCTTAGCAAAAATCGGCACACCACGTGTTCTATCAAATGGAGCCTCAGTGTCTGCTGGTCCTCTGCGACTGGGGCCGAGATGAGGGAGATTTATGGTGCGCCAGAAAGGTTGTAAGTATAACGACTCTTTCTCAGGTGAGTAGGTACGAAGCTATTGTGGATAACAGCGGGGGCGGAGGTCTTTTGCGAAAGGCCAGTTACTCCAATAGAGCATCTAAATGGCCTTTAGGGCGCCGGCGACAAATGGTACGCTTGAAATTGGGCCTCCGCCGATTAGCTGAGTAGAAAGTGAGCCCCGCGCTCTGACTCTGGATGGTTACCGCCGCATGATCACAGTATTCTATCGCTGTTCCTTTAGGATTCACTACCCTTGCAGCCCACGGCTCGGCTTACGGTGCCTAGCTGGTACAAACACGCCGTCATTCCGTGCCTAGCATGTTGCGTACTAGTATGAAGGCGGTGGTGTCCAGCGAGAGTATGCTTGGTGGCCCTACAAACCACTACTTTAATAAGAAAAATGTCTACCATTGAAAGTGGAAGAAACATCCACAGCCAGGGTTAAACATCCTTAATTCCTGCTCATTCGCCGCCGGCTCCTACGCTGGTTGACTCGTCATACCACCACTCAGCTGATGTACAACTTGTCTCTGTTCCCTTCGCCGCTACTACGACTTCACCGCTTAGCTGCTGCGAAACTATTGCGGTTCCGTTACTCCTCACCACTTACGACGATTTCTGAACGCAATAAGATTGTATATTGCATGCCACCAGTCATGCTACCATAGGAAACGTCTCTGTAACTCTCCGCCCGCAACTACTCCGTCAGTCACTAACATGCCAGCTAACTCTTGCCCTTGCTTTCCAAATATCCAAGTACGGAAAGCTGCTCTCCTCCTACCATTTCAGACCTTGTGGGTTTGTGTGACCTGCACCTCAGCCTGGAATTACTGAGGGCTGAGTTAGCCTTGGACCAAACCCTCTTCAAACATTTCTTCGCCGTCCCTGTAGGTTGCTATATCTGTCCTCCATTTCATTGAAGCAATGAGGCTCTTCCGACTGGACATAATATTAACATTATGTTTTTGTTGATAAAATTATACTGAGGGAAACTGAATCCAGTACAAATCTGTTCTTTTTGACACTAATTCCTATACTAGTACTATATTTTTTTGTTAGTATGGCTTATACTGCGGGGTAATTATGGCGGTTTTACTATTCTGTTGAAATGTGTAAGGCTGATGATGTGACTTTGTTCCCGGCCCGCATTAAACACCAAACGATGAAATTAATGCTTTCAGGCGTTGCATACAAACAGACAGACAGACAACAACAACTTAACCAATAATAATGACCCAGTATTGTACGCACAGAGCAGCGATACCACGCATTCACAGACACTCGCATACGTTCATTTGGAAAGTATATGGTGGGGCACACTGGAAACCGCACTCTATTAGCAAACAATGCACTTGGCGAAAGTGGGTGCAACAACAATGCTGTCAACAAGCAAAAGTACCTCAAGTTTAGTGGGTTTTAGGATTGTTAGTGTGTGTGTATGTGAGGAGAAATTTAAGCCATGCATTGCGTGTAAGTTACAAAGGATAATGAATAGCTTAAGTGAGTGAATTTGAGTGGGCGGTTGGTGGTTTGATGGTTAGGTGGAGTGTGTAGAAAGAGGCAAGGCAAGTGTTGCAATATATTTGATTTGTAAGTTAATAAGTTGCACATATGGAATTCACACATACATACATACATAGCTGCTTACTCATTAAGCCTAATGTTCTTCTAAGTTCTAATTCAAATTTTACATACAATTTTGCTAAATATTTTATTTGTTTTTGTGTTTTGCTGATTTGCAGATTGGGAACGCGAAGCCGTCTCCAAGGCCGAAATATTACGTCTCATATATCAAGGTAGATTTTTACATTGCAATGTAACATTAGGGGCACTGGGACTTCCATTGGGCAAAACGACTGTTATGCATTTAGTGCCGCGTGATAATTTGCCAGAACCCAATTCACAAGGTAAGATATAAACACTTTTTGAGTGATATTTCAATTTTATTAAATTAGATAAAACTCAATAACAGAGTCATCCTATAACCATAAAATGCAAGTAATGTAACCACAATAGTCTCAAACTGCTCAATTTTTCAAAATCAAAACCGAATCTTTAACCGTTTCTTTTTCATTTGAAGAATAATTACCTGTAGTATCCTCATTTTCTTACTGAAGCTAAGAACCCAAAAGGTTTAGGAAATTGTTATGGATATCGCCAGTCTTTTATCGCCGGATCCATTCGGCACAAAACCATCAGGCACCAGCCCGATTGACGTGAGAATGATATTTTGGCTCCGTGGAGTTTAGTCCCCTCAAACTTGTTCGTTAATACTGACATTATTAATACCCAACTGAAGTACGTTCTCGTTGTATTTTTGATTGTGGTAGTAGCAGTGATAAAAAAAAACTTCCAAAGCTGGGATGACATGTAACCACCCAGATAGAAGGAACTCACTTTGGCTCCCGAATTGACTCGCAATGGATAGTCACGCATCATAACCCCGATCAGAAAGCATTAATGAGCCACATCCAATAAATTCGACAGACCGTGTCCATTTCCGACCAGAAGGTTCTCGCTACCCCACAATAGCAAATATATGCCCAGCTTTCGCTTAGGTGACTCGAGAGTCGTCCATACAAGAATAAACTAATAGTGGTCAAAAGAACTCTAAATTTCATACAGCCCATCACGGCCTGTTCAATTTTAACCATTCGTGCTAAGAGATCCGCGTGACAACTGCCCGGGATGTTTCGTATGAGCCGTAACGTAGATCATCCTCCCTCCCATGCACCACCCTGGATCGCACCACAGTCGAGCTCAGGTGGTTGGCCTTAAAATGGTACGACACATCCACCTTTCATCCTTATTAGCGGCGACAGACAGAGCAGATTGAATTTCCTACTTACATCGAGCTCCTGACAGAGAATCACGCCACTAACATTTCGTTCCAATTTCCACCCACCAAATAATCTGTCCACTGCCCCAGTTGGCTCTCTATCTCATTATCATATATAATGATAAGACTGAGCATGCACGGGGGGCAGTTCAAGACACACAATAATATGTGGACTTACAGCCCCTATCACGAAGCCTGATTCAGGCCATTGTAAGGTAATAGCCCAACAATCTCAGAAAAGATTTAATATGACTACCTCAAACTACCACCTCCTCGTTACGCTTGGAGTGGCCCCAAAATCTCGCCAGCTAAATGTGTGTGACCAAGAAGCCTTACAATCCCTTCAAGATCTTCCTAAGCTGACCTTAAGTCTAACTGTCTAATACCCAACTGGCAAAACTTTTTAATAGCAGAAATCGAAGGCAACGCAGTGTTCGGGTAGCCAGTGACTCATTTGTATAAGCCAACCATCCACCTCCTATCATCACAGAAAAATGTGCTGCCGCACCAACGCCTCGACAATTGCGTGTACTGAGAAGCTCCGTCTGCATAGGCCTGTAGGATAGAGTGGAAGAGGAGTGTATTCATCACTTACTCTGCGGATGTTTAAGACTGCGACGCGTACTAAAATTTTTATATCTTTGCGAGGTTAGTTTAGGTTGAACTGATTAGTAAGGACCTCAAATAGACTCAATGTATTCTAAGATCACACTGGAAAAGTCTGTGAAGAAGCAGAAGCATGCGTATCGTCTTTAGTCAATTGCTGCCTTTCCACCCTAAGCACCTTCCTCCTCATACCCGGTGTAGTATCAAAGGTTTGTTGCGCAAAGCTCTTGTCAGCGTACTGTCTCCGACTTGACTCCTCTGCTTCGCGAGCTCTCCCGGTCAGTATGGGGATGGAAAAACCGCGCGTTACAGCAATGCTCCTTTGCTGTGGTAAGGCCACCCGAGGCGCTCTGAAATATGGATGGCTCTGTTCACATTCAGTCGAATATACGCCTTGTATGCAAATCATTTAATATACAAGGTGCGCATAACTTCCTTACCGGATGGGAAGTAAGTACTTAAGGTGCCATGAAGAGCAAATATCTGGTTGGACTCTGCCAGGGAACACACATTTCGCCATGTGGAAATGAAAATTTCTAATTAACTAAGCTAAATCAGCCTGGAAAGCAGAAGGTATACTCCATCGAGAGAAAGAGTTAGGACAGCACCTCAGTGAAGGGGTCTAGCTTTAATAGCACTGAAAGTAGTGAATGATGTTGGAACATTGAAAAAATTTCGTTCGATACTTTTTTCCACCAACGCGATACTAGAGTTCGGTTACGTTTCTCTCACGTGATCGTGAATGTCGAGTTGTTCGGTTTTGTATCACATAGTAGGGACACCAGAGTTCCTCAAAGTTTTTCCAGCATCAAATACAATACATAGAAGACATAACTTAAGTTAGTCAACTTTTTAGCAAAATATCAAATCTTGAAAATAATTTGGAACTTTGTTTTTTTTTTTCGACCATCAACAGATCAACGGCAAAAAAGTAAAGGAGGTTCCAGTAGATGCTGTTCAACGACATGCTGTATTTTGTAACTAAATTAGCTTATAGTAAATTAATTAATTTAAATATATTATAATTATATTAAACATAATAAATACAATCTAAAAACAAAAAACAGAAGAAATATATTTTCTAATAAATGAAATAAAAAACTCAAATAAATGAGTCTAGTTTTTAAATCAAAACTAATTAATATTTGAATAAAAAAATGAATGCAAAAAATATAATAATTGTATAAGAAAAACCTCAAATTGTATAAAAAGAACATGGTAAATATAAAAAAAAATACAAAAACAAAAACAAATAAAATAAAATCGAGTATTTAGTAGAGTGTTTCAAGTATGATGATTGTGAAGTCAAGAAATGTAGTTGGTAAACTTTTAAAAACTATAGTGAAAATTAAAAAAATAAAGTAACTTCGATTTAAAGTAAAAAAAAAAAATAAATAATCAGAGCTCAACTTAGCAAAAGAAATTTAAAAAATTAGCTCGATATGGAAAAAAATAAAAAACTAAAGAGCAACAATAAAAAACATCAGCTCTACTCAAAAATAAACAAAAATATTACCTTATTACTAAAAAAAAAATAAGAAAAGAGTTTAAAGATGTGAGAAAAACAGTTATAAGTTCATATGTATGGTTAAGTGTAGAGGTCTAAGGCTAAGCTTAGGGGTTTATATGTGGTTGCCGAAATATGCAGGAAAGTATAATACAATAACTACTTACAAATGTATTAGGGTGGAGCGAATTGAAAAACAAATTCAAGAAAACAATTTCTTTGTTTATAAAGAGAGATTTTCAATCCAAGTGTCACACTGAAGATATCGGCATTGATATGAAAAGGTAACTTGTTGGAGGAAATAAAAACGTACAGCAGCGAAGAGAAAATAGCAGTGACAATTTTTTTTAAATTCTTCTTTTTTATTTTCTATATTTTAAGAAATACCTGCTATGAGTTTTGTAACTGGAACTATGCAACCAATCGTGTAAACTTTTCGACATCTTGAGAAAATTTTGTGAAAATTTCGAATTTTTTTGTATGCAGTTTTGTAGCTCAATCAGTTTTAGTCTAACAAAGTACAAGTTACATGTCTCTCAAAATTCGCATTGAATGGAAATTTTGAATTTTTTTTCTGAAGCATGTTCCAGATTATTTTTTCCATATAAAAATTTTAGCTATGTCAATAATTATCTCGAAATTTTAGAGATCTATAACTTGTTCTTTATTATACTAAAATCGATTGGGCTACAAAACTGCATACTCCAAAAAATTCAAATAAAGAGTTGGAAAGTTTTTTTCGAATTTCAGCTTCATAGTTTCAGTTAAAAAATTCAAAAAAGTTTTATCTTAAAATATCTACAATACAAAAAGAAAATGTTAACTGACGAAATTTTATAAAAATTGTCACTCCTATTTTTTTGTTTGCTGCTGTGTTTTCATAAAAATTTCACAATTTACTCTTCGAGATTATGTGTACAAAAATAGCCGCAAAAATTATTATTATTTTATGAGGAATTATTTGTTCAATTAAAAAAAAACACGAAAATTCGAGAAGCTTTAGAAAATCTTAGTGAAAGTTTATTTATTAACAGATTTTATGAATCCTTTTTTCTTAAACTGTAAAAATCTTTAAATTCGAAAAACATCAAAATTTCGAATTTTTCAAAAAATTTTTATGAAAATTTTAAAATTTATACTCTGAATCTTCAGACTCTTTTTGACACGTAAACTTAGTTTGAAAACATTTTCTAAAATTCGAGAAGTGTTTGAAAATCTTCATAAAATTACAGGATTTACGCTGCGAATTTCAGACACTACAAAAAACTTATTTCGAAATAATTTTAGAAAAGCATCAAAAGTAAGAGAAGTTTTTAAAAACCTTCATGAAAATTTCAATATTTTGAGTATTTAGACACTAAAGGTAAGCATGAAAAATTATTGAAATGCTTTGACAGCTACTTTTGCTTCGATTTTAAGAAATCTTTCCATTCGAAACAATTTCTAAAACTCGTTAAGTTTTTCAAAATCTTAAGGAAAGTTTTTTAAATCATACTACGAGTTTTTTGCAGCTTTTCAAACCGAAAACTATTTTCCACCCATTTTCGAAAATATAAGATTAAGATAAGCACCAAAAATTATTAAAGGGTTTTAACAGGCATTTTTTCTACGATTTCAATAAAGCTTTAATTCGAAACCATTTGGGAAATTTTTGAAAATATTAAGAAAAATTTTTAAATTGCCCACTCAGCATTTAGGTGATAAAATTTTTAATTTCCCTACATATCAATACAATTTGATTACGCTTTCTGGCTAAAAAATGAGTTATCATACAATTGAACAAAATAAATAATCAAATATGAATACTTTTGATGATCAAAAACTGTATATAGTTTTTCAATCATATTTTGCAATCATATTTGAATCAATTGTGTTTACTTTAGGTGATCAGCAATTTTTTATCATTTTTCATTCAGCTTTCTGAATCTTTTTCTGACAATCTTTGTTGACTGAATAATGAATTTTATACTTATTAAAATTTTACTTTTGATTGAAGATCTTATTTTTTCGCATACACACATTTTTTCAATCCTGAAGTTCAGAAAAAATATATTAACATTTTATTATTCAAGACAAGAAATAATGTATATACTGCTCCTAACAAAAGATGCCCCCAACCATTTCTCCACCTTCGCTTCCCAGAAAATACAAATCCAACCATTAGACAATACAAAGGTTGTGAAATATTTGAACCCCAGGTAAGTGAAACTCTCTTGACATATGTACCTGGATATGGCTTCAACATCCCGTACCATATCGTATTTTAAGATGTTGACGATCATATCTGATGGTGGATGTTGTAGTCGCAGGTGTATATTGGTCTAGTTTGTTTGCGGATTACCTTTGGTTCAAATAGCTCACTTCTGCATGATTTCTTCCCCTGATGAAATAATATTAGCATGTAGTATCTATCTTATTTTGTATGAGATATGAAGAATAAATGCATGATAATCGCATTCAAAAATGATTCAAAAATCTCAACCAAAATGATTGAAATATGTTCACGAATATGATCAGAAAATGACTGTGAAAAGCAATCAAATATTACTCTAAGACAATTAAAGCCCAATTTTACAATGATATCAGATATGAACAAAAAGCGTTTCGAAATACGAATCATAAATGATTATTCAAGAGTATTCACATTTATGGTACATTTTTCTCCCGACGATACGTTAATTTTCGAACAGAAAATGCTTTTATATTTGAACGTTTTTAATCATCTTGGGGTATGATATTTGAATATTTTTTGAT
This sequence comes from Eurosta solidaginis, assembly GCF_040869045.1. Classification (NCBI taxonomy): domain Eukaryota; kingdom Metazoa; phylum Arthropoda; class Insecta; order Diptera; family Tephritidae; genus Eurosta; species Eurosta solidaginis. Next base: position 240,064,093 of record NC_090322.1, read on the forward strand.
CAAAATTTTCAAAAAATGCTGGCTGGGTGATGAATCGCATTTGCAACAGCTTTTCAAAACGAAAACTCCTTTCGAACCCATTTTCGAAAAAATGCCTAACATTCGAAGTTCTCGAGAAGATCTATAAAAATTTCACAATTAATTATTCAAGTTTTCATAACTTATATCGAAACGTTTTTAAAAATATTTAAGGAAATATTAAAATTTTAATTTCTAATTTTTAGACACTAAATTAGCAGAAAAATTAATAAATAATTATGAAAACCTTAAGAAACATTTTTTAACTTATCTCATACATCAAATTATCAGCAGCTTTTTAAAACGAAAACTTATACCAAACCCGTTTTCGAAAAAATATCTTAAGTTCAAAGTTTTTGAAAATATCCATGAAAATCAAAATCGTTTTCAAAAAGTATTTGAAAATTCGATAAATTGTTTAAAATCGGGAAAAATACGCAATTTATGCATAGGAAGGCTTAAAAAAATCATTTCAAAATCCTCTTATAAAAAATTTCGAGAAGTTTTCAAAAATCTTCATAATATATCTAGATATATACTTCGAATTTTCAGACACTAAATTAGCAAACAAGTTTCAATTCGAATAATTTCGAAATTCTAGAAGTTTTTGAAAATCTTAGCCCAAATTTTGATATTCATACATCAAATTTTCTGAAGCTATTTTAAAACCAAAACTAATTTTGAAAATCGTTTTTGAACAAAATTTCGAAAATTTGAGAATTTTTTTAAAAATGTTCATATATATTTATGTACTAAACAAATAAGCAATCATTTTTAGTCCAACAAACTTTAATACATGTACATGTACAATATTTTCTTTTATATGAGAAATTGAGAGAGAAACTCAACTCTACCTAGAATCTCTTCGGAGGTTTTCGCGGCTTGTATGAGAAATCAAGCACGATAAGCGCCTAAACTGGTTTTAAATGATTTTAATTGCACAATTTACTGCCTGTCTGAATGACATACTTCTTTCTTTTCGCTCCACCCTAATTTAGTACGTACTTAGTGAGTAGTATATAGAAAATATGATAAGTAATATGTATTACAATACTTACAAAAATAACTTACATAACACATAATTGTAGATATAAATTATTTATGTTAATAAAATTAAGTAGTAAATTACAAAAAAAAAACAACAGTTTATCAAAATCAATTGCATTGCCATTTATGCAGATTGACTTTTGAGCTCAGTTAACTATATGTAATATGTATGTATATGAGTAAATTATATAATAATATATAAACATGTAAAATTTATGTAAATCTAAATCAAAAATGCAAATTACAAAATACTAAATTGCGACGAGTAAAATGCAACAATGCAAATTAAGTAATGAAAATGCTGGATGTGTAAAAAGAAATTTGAATTGAATTTAGTAGAGTTGCGCTTTAGTCCTTCCATTTTCATATTCAGTTGTTATATAGATACATAAAAAACAAAAACAAAATGTTTGCTAGCTAAATTTTACTTTTAAACTTTACATTTTATATATTACATAGTACATACAATTTACCGTTACAAATCGAGCTATATATGTGATCGATGATTGTTTAATTGTCTATTTTAAAACGAATGCATATAAACAAATTATAAAAATGTAAAAAATTAAGGAACGAAATTAAGAGAGAATCGAAAACAACATAACAACATGAAACAGACTGTTTGAGAATATGCAAAAATATTTATGAAATTTTTTGATGGGGCTTGAATTTGATTTGGCAAGTATTTGTATCTCATTAATTAACAGATTATTTTTTTTTAATTTTGGATTATAGACAGATCTACATCTATGGCCTGTTTGAAGAACGTCCTCTCTCAGAAATGTTTTTAGTAAATTCAACCTTTCATTGACAACTCTCTATCATAGCTAAAAATGTATTAAATTTGTGTTGAGGTATACATACATGTCGAGTTGAGCGCCAACGCAGAGAAGATGGATATGGTCTAGTTTACTAGGAGATATAAGGTCCAGAGTTGGCCTAGGCCTAAGCTAGGCTAGGTGACCCTGCAGGAGAAACCTTTTAGAAAATATCATTGTATACAGTTAGTTATCGTTGAAGCTCGACGTGGAGGAGACAGTGAAGAAGACCTGGACGGCAGTTAATGCATATAAAAGAATGCTCAGGTGTACGTAGGGTCTATCGCTCTCTCTCTCTTACATTGAATATTTACAGCAATTGTAAAGCCTATCCTATACTATGGAGTCCTTGTTTGGTAGACAGGCACGAAAAAAAATACTTTTCTCAAAAAATTAGAGAAATCAAATGCTTAGCATAACGGGAGCCCTGAAAACAACCCCAATGGCTACACTGTAGGCTTAATGCCTCGGGGCAGCTTGAGCGCAGACCATACGGTCATAGAAGTATAGAGTCATCAAATATTGGATAAACACACTACATAGCTCCTTACCTGCTTTTCGATGAATGTGGAATCTTGACGTAAAGGCGTTCAAATGGCAGACGAGACGATGCACGCATACACCTCTGGTTTCGAAGTAATGTACGGTGTAGGGTCAGTGGTATACTGCGCTGATCCGGAAATAAACAGATCCTTCAGCTCCAGATCACTGAAGTGATTTTCAGTAGAATCACTGAGAGAAAATAGCTTAGACTATATCGCTTCAATTTCCGCTGTCATATGGGAATAGATGGAAATAAACAAGCGGATGAGCTACCTAAAAATAGTTGCACATTACCCAGCAAGCAGGAAAAGCGTGGAACCAAGAGCGAGACTGCCAAGTGTCGAAGGTTATGTGTCGGTATTACGAACTTAGACATACACTTATAACTAAAAAGAGAGGAATGTCGACTCAAGATGGGAAATCTGATAGCGTACTGCCTTTTGACGTCACATGCTTTAAAATTAGGCCTTTACAGTGTTAGCAGATGTAGAAAGTGTGGGTTGGAGGACGAAACGATCGAGCACGTTTTGTGCTCCTGCCCTGGTCTCGCCAGGCTAAGACTCCAGCTATAAGGAGTGGCACAGCTTTCAGATCTAGATCAGCATGTAGCATAGGTATTAGAAAGCTTTTAGTATTTGCAAAGAGAACGGTGCTATTTTATAAAATATATACTAACTGATTTTTGATAAGGTTTTTCAGTTTAGTCGTTAAGCAAACTTCTGTTAATACTATGAACTCATTCAATCTATGTGACGTGCTCACGGACCGGCCAGTTCAAGCTAACCTTACATATATTCTTGCTGTGTCTTGTCTCGATTGTGTCGTGACGGAATCTTTTGAAAACTTCTCTCTTATCTCGTGGCTGGATTTAGAATATCCCGATGCCCCCTATTTTAATTAGTCAATGTTCAAACTTAAAATTTTAAATGATATTCCAAGTTTTAAATGCTTGTTTGGTACATCAAAGTTCTCAGAACATCTATTTTTTATATCCTGAGGAATAACTCGGACATCAAAACAGATAAAAGTAGTAAGTTTTTAAAACTATTCTGATTTGAATTAAGATTTGTAGATTTTATGTATTTATTTATACAGGGCTATTCAAAAATTTTTATATCGAAGTGCAAATAACAATACATATACAAATATATATGTACACTTAAACTTTTTTAAATTAAAAAAAAAAATATTTTAAATGTTTAAAGAATTTTGATGGTCCCCTTAATGAATAAATTTTGAATTAAAATTTTTCTCAGAGCAACAATATTTTTGCAAACATTTTTTGTTGTCAATTTGTTAATGTAAATTTGAATATCATACCGAAGTGCCTTGGCTTCAAATGGAAGTGCTTTTTCTTTGCACTTTCATATGAAATTCAGGCACTTTCATATGAAACGAAATTATATGGGAGCGCTATAAATTTTTGTTTATTCAAAGTGTGAATTTGTATATGTGCCTATTCTTCAGGGCAAACAAAAACAAAAGTGCTATGACTGTATAGGAGTTGAGCAGCTCTGATTTATATATAAATTTATCGATCACAACTCCAGCCTAGGACCGATTAACTTAATTAATGTGCAAGGAATATCCTAATTTTTATCTTTTTACTTACATACAAAACTTTATGCCCCTATTACGGTTTACAACTCAACTCTATTTCAGTTGAAATTTTGTAAATTTGGTATTACGGATTACAACTCAACTTGTCAAAAACAATGTCGGTGCACCACCTAATTTTTATCAAATCTTATCAAAGGTGGTATCAAGAGTCACGTTTCGACCTCCGTTTTTAGAAAGCGAAAATTCAAAATTTTACTTCTGTCAAAAGATATAAGCAAAAAATCGGTTCAAATTTTCATGTGGTTGTTGTATTTTGCCAGATTTGTTGCACACTCACACACTAATGCAGAAAGGTTGCTGGACCCACCCAGGATTATTTTTATAGATTGCGGCCACCGCCGAAAGGTGTTCTGTGCAAAAAAAAACTATGGATCGGGCCTCATATTTCGGAACCTCTCGGGGCCATTTTATCCGAAAAAAATTTAAAAAAAATGATATTACCTGCTAACCTTTTTTAAATTAATTTAAGCAAACTAAAATCAGCAATTTTGTACACATTTACAGAAAAAATAAGGTTTCAAGAAGGATTACATTGAAAAACTCTTTCACGTTATGCGGCGAAGTCTCACAGTTGAACGAGGAAAGCCGCAGTTTCGATGCAGCCAAAATAGGTGAAATTATGGGGACGTGAGTACCATCCCCACTGTTCTGTTTTAGGTCATCTACTGGGTAATAGTGTTTATCAGCATTTGTGTTTTTCGGTAGTGTTGCGATTTTATAGTTTTTGAGTGAGAAATCGTGTTCTGATCGGGTCGAATAAAGTTTTGCTGAACGCGTTACAAAATTATCTTTCGAGTGGTATATTTGTGGTGTTCATAGGAGTTAAACTTGAAGAAATATTTGAAGTTTTTGGTTTGTATGTACAGTTTGTGTGTTAGTGCGTATCAATTTTTTCATATCAATTTTCAGGCTGTTGTATTTACTTTGAGGTTGCTATAGAAATCACTGTGCGCTGAAAATATTTTTGCTATATTTTTCGGCGCCTAGTGATATACTTTTTGTAGTTTTCGTTGAAGTACCTGTTGGTTGAGTGAACCCAGAAGTGATAAATTTGAGTGGTCAGATACTGATCCGATTTGGTGAGGTATCTGGAAACTTGGATTTTGTTATTTTGAAGTTCTTCTTTGTAGGAAGGCAAGAATTTGTAATCTCTTAAGCGGCAGAGTTCAACTTCAGCGCTTTTTAGCTTTCTTGTTTGGTTCGGTATAGTTTTCGCTCGGGTCCTTTGTGTCCTTGTGTGGTATTTACCGCGCGCTTGCGAGTTATACCCCCGTGGTTTTTGCTTTGGCCGACAAGTTTAGCTGCTGTCGTTCCTGCTCGTTTCTGTGTGAAGTTTTTGTCTTGGGCTACTTTGCGGTCTCCCTATTAACGGATTCTTTTGTTTGTTACTGATTTGACTCTTTCTTCTGGTTGGGTATCGTACCTGTTGAAAGGATATGAAAGGTGGTGGGATGAGGAAGCGGTCTTCGAAGGGTTTTCTGGGTCCGGTTCGTGTTGGGAATGTAGCTCCGGTGGACGATTCCACGTCTGGAGAGGATGCTGGTCCTCGGACGTTCTTTAAGGACAAGGTTGGATCACGTAGTGCTGTCATAGATAGTAAGGTGACCAAGAACATGCAGAAGGCTGTCAGGAGAGAGGCTTTGAAGAAGCAGCGAGTTGAGGAGGAGTTGGAGAAGTTGGTAGTTCCTCCGGTGTCGGAGACAGAGGATGAGTTTGAAGATTTGTTATCTGTTGATAGGGATGGAAGTGGTAGGATGTCTTCGGATGTTTTGGGGAATGTGGTGGTAGGTGTTCCATCTGATGGTGGTGTCGTTCGGGAAGTCGGTAATGGGGATGATAGTAATGTTGAGGGTCTGGTTGCTGGGCGGTCTGTTGCTGAAAAGCATGTTGCTGAGCAGTATGTTGCTGAGGAGCATGTTGCTGGGCAGCATGTTGCTGAAAAACATGTTGCTGGGAAGCATGTTGCTGGGCAACTTGTTGCCGAGAAACTTGTTGCTGGGACTCGTGAGTCTGAGCAACTTGTTGCTGGGGTTAAGGGTGTTGGTGGTTCTACCAAAATGGGTGGTAATAAAGCTGTTGACCATGAGTGGGTTATTGCTTTGAAGAAAATCACTAGTAAATTTAATGAGCGAGTTTTTGGTGCGAACGGTGTGGGTGTTGATTCGGTGAAGGGGCTGACGGAGGTGTCCTCTGAGTATGAGACCCTCCTGATGACGGCTATTGTGTAGAGAATGCTCATCTTCGCGGTCGTATTGAGGCGATGTCTTTGCGGGGTGGTTTGCTTGGTGGTGCATCTCCACTTATTGGTGGATCTGTTCCACTCGATCCGTCGGTGGTGCCGCTTTCGGGTAGGCCAGTACCTGTGGCAACTACACCTGACGTACCGAAGCCGGTTCCATCATGGGCTGCCATTGTTAAAAGTGGTGATAAAAATGTTTCGCCAAAAGAAGTAATCGACAAGGTTTTGAAAGATGTTGCTCCGACTTTGGGTGTGAGAGTACATCAAGTTAAAACGGTAAAGTCGGGTGCGGTGGTTATTCGGGTTCCCTCTGAAAAAGAGAGGGATGTTATTTTAAATAATAAGAAGTTTGACGAGATGGGGTTGGAGGTTTGTGAGAGTAAAAAGCCGGCAACTAGGATTGTGGTTCAGAGGGTTCATTCGGAGATTTTTCCTGATGAATTCATGGAGGATCTTTTCAGGATGAACCTTGAGAGGAACAATCCTGGATGCTCAAAGTCGGAGGTTCGTTTAGTGAGTAAACCTTGGATGAGTACTCCGGGTGTTGCAGTTAATGTTGTTTTGGAGGGTCCGAACGACTTGATGTCCTCCCTCTTGAATGCGCAGCGCTGTTACATTAAGTGGTTTTCATTCTTGGTGCGTTCTTATACGCGAACTTTTGGCTGATTCAGGTGTTTGAGTTTCGACCACCAGATTAGTGAATGCCGATATTAGGAGAATGTCTGCCGAAAGTGCGGGCAGGTGGGGTATCAGTTGGCGAGCTGTAAGAATGAGGTTTGTTGCCGCAACTGTAAATTCAGTGGCAAGGATGCAAAACACTTAATGTTGTCTGAAGCGTGTCCGACGTATGCTGCTGTTGTTGCCCGTGCTCTCGCCAGACATTAATTGGTTTAGTTTTTCAATTAAATTGTCGGGGTGCGTGCGTATGCTGTGATGTGTGAATTGGGTGCGCGTATGGCTGAGGAAGGGTGTGGCATTGCCTTGCTCCAGGAGCCCTACTGTACCGACGGTGTGGTTAGGGGTATTCCTGGATGGTTTAGGGCATTTTGTGACCTAAGGTGCAATGCTGCTATTGTCGTGAATGAGCCGGGTTATGAATGTCTTCTGTTGGATACGTCTGAGTGGGGGGTATGTTTGAGTATTGAGGGATCTTTTGGAAGAGTTATATTTGTGAGTGTGTATTGTAAGTATGGAGAACCCATGGACTCTTACATCCGTTACTTGGATTCGGTACTATTAGTAGCTAGTAGCACGCCGGTTGTCATTGGAGCGGATGCCAATGCTGTTTCTCCTGTATGGCACAGTAAGCTGTCTAGGCATTCGCCTGGTTATGAGGGCCATTCACGAGGGGAAGCGTTGGGCGAGTGGGTACTCACTGCGGAAGTCGTGTTTTAAATGAACCAAGTGAGTGATACACATTCGATGGGCCTATGGGTAAGAGTGATATTGATGTTACCTTTATGAATGTGGCAGCAACAAGAAATTTTGAGCTTTTGTGGAGTGTGTCTGAGACCATTGAAGAAAAGAAGTGGTGCACTGCTGGGGCATACTGGAACCTGTACGGTTTATGCGTTGAGCAGGAGTTTTCCGAAATTCCTCTTAACGTATTTACAGAGTTGCCAGTGGATGAGATGATTGCCCGTTTGAATGAGTGCGTGTGCAGGGTGAATGATAGTATGTTTCGGAGGTTGAAGAGGCAACGATATCATCGTGTTAGGTGGTGGACACATGATCTAACTCAAAAGAGGAGATCTGCCAGACGCTTGAGACGTCAGTTTCAACGTGCCAGGCAGAATGATTCCGATGGTTTGTCTCAGCTCAGGGGTCAACTAAGTAGGGAAATGTGTGAATATAAACGAAAGATAGTTAAAGTTAAAGAAGCAGAATGGCGCAACTTCGTGTCTTAAAAGTCTGACGATCCTTGGGGTCAGGTCTACAGGATCTGCCGGGGTCGTCGACAGATCGAGGTTAATTCCCTCCGTGTTAGTGAAACGTTGCTTTCTACTTGGAGGGAATGTTCGCAGCTACTTTTGGAAGGGTTCTTTCCTAGGGCTGAGGTTCAAGTACAGCCTCCTGCACTGGATGTGCCTGTGCCTCCATTAGAAGTTGAAGAGTTAAGATATGTGGTTGGCCTGGTTAGGTCTAAACGGTCTCCGGGTTTGGATGGGATAAACGGAGAGATGTGCAAGTGCTTGTGGAAGTTTATCCCGGAATACTTGGCAGCCATTTATGATAAATGCATATGGGAGGGATATTTTCGATGAGAGTGGAAAGTAGCTAGGGTTGTCGTTCTTTTGAAGTCGCCCGACAAAATAAGGTCTGATCCTCGGTCTTACCGAGGTATCAGTCTTCTTCCGGTACTTGGAAAAGTGCTGGAGAGGGTTATGGTTGAGCGGCTTCATGAGCTAATTGGGGGTAATCGATCAGATAGACAGTTTGGGTTTCGGAAAGGACGTAGCGTTGAAGATGCCTGGATGTATGTTCAAGATTGTGTAGAGAGAAGTTCTAGTAAGTATGCCTTAGGCATATTTATTGACTTCAAGCGCTGGGACAGGGTTATCGAGCGGTTAGAGGAGATCGGCTGCCCAGAAATTGCTTTGTGGCAGAGTTATTTCTCGGACGGAGGAGCTTCTATCGTTGGTACCTCTGCAAGTATGGAAAGGGAGGTGGCTCGAGGATGTCCCCAAGGATCCATCTGTGGTCCATATATATGGAACATGATGATGGACTCCCTGTTAAGGCAACTCGAGCATCTTTGCAAATTCTGCGCATATGCGGATGACCTTCTCTTATTAGTAGAGGGGGATTCTCGCGCCAGCGTTTAGCGCACCAGTGAGTCCCTATGTCAAATAGTGGCTGGCTGGGGTGCCCACGTTGGAGTAGAGGTTTCGGTGGACAAAATCGTGACAATGCTGCTGAAAGGCAGATTGTCACGGAATCGCCCACCGATTGTCCGTATCGGCGGGGTCAGCATCAGATATGCGACGCAAGTCAAATATGTGGGGCTGACAATGAGTGAGCGAATGAACTTCATACCACACTTGGAGTGCTTGGGGGATACAATGTTGAGAGTGTGTGGGCAGTTGCGCCGGGTGATTCGATGCAACTGGGGCTGTCGTCGTACTGTTTGTACAATATATCGTGGTCTATTCGTGGCTTGCGCTACTTTTGGAGCCTCCATATGGTATCGAACAGTTAATACTGCTCACGGTCTCAGGCGTATCCTTAGTATTCAACGGTGTATGTTGTTAGCGTGTTTGCCGGTATGTCGTACTGTATCTACGGATGCTATGCAGGTCTTGATGGGCGCTGCTCCTCTTGATTTGGTAGTTATTCGGAGTGCAGTATCTTTTAGGTTAAGAAGGCGATTGAGTATGCCAAAGTCGTTGCATGAATGGTGTGCTGGTTGTGATGTTGAGGGGGGAATTTTGGTTAATAAAATTCATTTGGAAAATGTTTTAAATTCTAAGTGGCAAGAACGTTGGTCTGTTTGTTTGAAAGGAAGGGTAACGTACGAGTACATCCGGGACGTTTCGTTTGTGGCAGAAAATCCAGATTTCAGATTTAATTTGAGTCTGGGTTTTCTGCTAACTGGTCATGGTTCTTTCAATGCATTTTTGCATAAGAGAGGCCTGAGCGAATCGGAGCGTTATGTGTGTGTGGAGCTTTGAGTGAAAGTTGGGTGCATGTTTTGTGTGAATGTCCGGAGTACTCGGACGTTAGAAATTTCGATAATTTTGGAATCAAAATTGATGGTAATCGTTTCGATGTAAGTGGTGCTTTGTCAAATTGTTTGTCTGTTAATTTATTGATTGGGTTTGCAGTCTAAGTTTTTCGGCGGCGTCGTTTGTTGGTGCCTAATGGTGGTTAGTATGAATGGATGTGTGTATGTGTGTGTGATTTTGGGGCTCCAACCCCATCTGGTTTGACTTTTTGTCGTTTTTATTTTTATTTTTCCTGGCGCCGTCCGGAGTAGGTGGATACTCAACCGGTAGTAGCTTCGGCTGCGAAAGTCATACCAAGACTTTAAAGTGGTACCACGGGGAACAGATAGCCTGCGGAGCTTGCTCCGTTTCTGTTCATTGCGGTAGGCCCCTTTGGGAGCATCGTGGTGGTTGTGGTTTGATATCCAAATGTGGTAACAGTTGCTCAGCTCGAATGTGGAGTTGCATTGCAACCGGGTGCCATGACCCATAGATTGAAAGAGGTGTTAGATAGGCCTCCAACCCCACAAGGTGATGGTGTGTCCACTCACAGCATCAATTGGGACCAAGGTAGCGATTCTTGGGTGGACGTTTGTGCATGGATGCAGCGTGAGGTTAGGCCAACAATGGCAGGTACTTACGTTAAACCTTGTACTTCTGTTCTGTTTTAGAGTAAACTGCGATTTTTGAAGCACTTTGCTCCTCTGCAGTCATTTGGGTTTTAATCCACTTCTTCCTCAATAATATCGTAACGAATTTTAGGGAAACTCCTCTTATTTTACACCTTCTACTAATGTTCGAATCGCTAAACTGTTGAATAAAACTCCAATATTCAATAATGCAAAATGGTCTTTATTAGACTACTTTGAGTGTACTTCAACAATAACTCTTACTTCACGACTAATTGCATGTTTAAATCAAACTGCTTACTGACTACCAAGGTCTAGTAATTTCGTGAACTTCATGCTTTGTTACCAGCCATCTACGTACATGTATATTTGTAGTTTATAGTCTCTCGCATATCCATATGCGTGTGTATATGTGAATACTACTTCGGCTGATGATTACATGCGTTTGTCTCTTCGTTGCCTTGTATGAAAATGATGATTAATGTGTTTATGTAGCTAGAGTGGCAGTTTGCTTTGTTATTGTGCCTTTATTTAATAACCGCCCAGTGATGTGAGTATCACTTAGTGATACTAATATTCGTCACAATATCTAAAACCACTTTAATAACTGTAGATGTTATCCAGTCCAACAATAAATTCATTTCCACAGCATTTTTGATAGCTGCCGTCAGCAATGAATCGAAGTATAGCTCATGACTTTAAAAAGCGTCCCTCGAACGCGTTTACGGAAATGGTCCTTCATTTTGTTTAGTAAGGAGCAAAATATTTCCTTACTTAACCGAAAATTATTTACAAATCTGCAAAACAGCTCATTATTTTGCTATTAATAAAAAAATCACTTTTTCAAATGGTTAAATTTTCGCCACAAATTGATCAGCTGTTGATTTATCTGTCAAATCATCACTTTTTTAGGTTGGCAACATCAATTCAACTTCAACTGAAATAAGTTGTAATTCGTAATACCAAACAGGAGTTGAGTTGTCTTAAAGTTGATTTGTTTTAATTACAATCCAACTAAGTTGAGTTGTAAACCGTAATAGGGGCATTATATATTCATGCTGAATTTTGCTTTTCATTTATTACGTTTAATATTTTCTTAACCAAATAATATTTTTCCTAAATTTATTTTAATCAGTAAGTATATCATAAAAGCGTTAAGTTTTAATGTAATTTTTTAAAGTTTTAATGTATATATTTAATCTTTTTGATTTCTTCCTCATATGTGATTCATTGTAGATTTTGTCCTATTTACTTTTTTTTATTTACATATTTTTATAAATGTATGTATTTAAGTGTATATTTTGGTTGTTTTGAATGTTTTTTATATATATAATAAGTAAAAAATAAATTTGTTATAACTTGTAAAGTTTTATTAAATCGAAAAAAAAAATAAAATTATGCTAGATATAAATTAATTCTATTAATGGCAAACTTACAATATTAATTAAATAAATAAATCAAAATTGTAAAATAGCAATTTTAATGAAGAAGAAAAATATAAACAAGTTGTTTTATTTCTTGTTGTAGTTCTTAAAAGGTTTTGGGTAATATAAATGGAACACAAAGATCGGCCTAGCTGGCGAGGCACAAATGCGCTAAGCGTCTGGCCGGTCCATAAAGACCTCACATATACTGGATGTGTCTATAGCGTTACCAGAATTTGTTTGCGACCAAACTGAAGCCTCCCCCTCCCCCTCCTTCAGGTTATAGAATAACTTAGTCCCTTTGGCAAATACTAGACATTTTCTAGGGCATAGCTTAATTGCTGCCTCTAAATCTGGAAAAATAAATTTGTCTCCCGCCCCTAGAAGCTAAAACCTTCATCGCCAGCTCACGAACACAGAACGTGCTCAACCGTTCCTTTCCTGGAGCTCGCATTCCCTACACCTGCTGCTACTGACGAGGCCTAACTTATAAGCATGTAACGCCAGAAGGCTGTGTGCAGTTAGTATGCCCAACGTGAACCTTAAGTATTCTATCTTCAGAGATATGAGCCACGATTTGCACATATTCTTAGACATTTTTCAGCCCCGCGCTTCTGTCCACGCCTTTCCTGCTTGATGGATCATATGCAAGCCCGGTCTCCTTTTAAATTCCTCCAAACGGATTGGCACGTCTACCGTCGATTCAGCGAGTGCTGCCCCCTACTTTGACCAGTATGTGCTTATTTCCTAACTTTCATATTTTTTTGTTGTTTTTAATAGTGTGGTGAATTTTGGCATCATTAAGCTGTTAGTAAATAATCACGCAACAACAAAAATATTAAAGCGAACCACACATGTGTACATGAACACATCAATCATCATTTACACACATGTATAAAAGGCAATGGAGAGATATTTCACACACACACTTGTGGTCATCAGCCGAAGTAGTTGCTCACACATACACACGCGTATGACTATGAGAAACGCATAAACTACAAATATACATATTTATTGCTGGTAACCAAGCAGAAGATTCTAAAAGTTCAAACGTCTAGACCTTTGGAGAAATATGCGGACAATGCAACAGAGTATAAAAGCAGCGCAAACTGAGAAATTAATAAACAGTTTGATTTAAACACGCTGTTGTGAAGTACGTGATATTGAAGTATAATTGTACTACTCCCAAGTAGACTAAATAAAGACCATATAGCAATACTGAATATTGGAGTGATTTATTCAACAGTTTGGCGATTCGAACGTTGGCAGAAGGTTTGGAATAAGCGGAATTTCCCTAGAATTCGTTACAATAGTTCCAAATACAACTTATAACAATTTAAATCTTCGTTATGGTAAAAAACCATGAGGGTTGTTTATGTTGGAAACCATTTTCTTACTAAAAAAATACAAGGCATTATAACCTCCGAAGAGATTTTTTTTAGGCCAAGCCTCTCCCAATTAACTTTTCCTACAAATTGGCGGCACGGGACCTACATATTTTACACCGACTACGAAAGGCATCTCCAAGGCAGATGAGTTTTCACTAAGAAATTTTTCATGGCAAAAATACATTCGGAGTGTTAGGGAAATCACATCTATTTGAAAAAACTTGTTTCTAAATTGCTGGTGCTGCTTTGCCTGACAAAAAAAAAACCTGATTTTTTCCGTAGCCACTATCTTTATCGGTGGTAGTGACTAGCGATTTTTTTTGATATCCAAATTAAGTCAACCGAAAACAAATATAAATCTAGGTTAGGTGGTAGCTGCCCTGATAAGGATAGCTCACCTGGACAACACGAAGGTCCGTTGTGATACCACATACACCAAAAATAACGGTGTCTTAGCTCTAGCTACTTAGAGAATCGTTCGGTAGCAACGATAAAGCTCCGAATGATACCGATCTCAACTTTGGATAAATCCTCGGTAGATCCAAGTGAGTCGCGACCGAAGTACTTTCGCCTAGTTCTGGCAAAAGCTGGGCAATCAAGCATAAAGTGATTTGGTGTTCCACCTCATCATCCTCCATACAGCTGCAGCAGGATGGAGTTTCCAGTATATTGAGACGTACCGCATGGATACCCATGCGACAGTGCCCTGTCAAAACCCCAATGACCATTGATAGGTGAGCCTTAGTAAACCCAATTATTTTAGCAGACCTCCTGCCATCCACTTTCGGCCAGAAAGATCTTGCTACCCTGCAAGACGTGGTGTCCGCCCAACGTTTGCTGAGCTGACTCGAGGCCCAGCTATGGAGGAGCAATCCACAGGTGGCCAGCGGGATCCCGAAATCCTACAGCCATCTTCATCCAGTTCAGTTGTACCGATGTGGGCTAAGAGATCCGCTTGACAGTTACCCGGGATATCACTATGGCCCGGGACCCAGATAATCTTAATTTTAAAATAATTCGATGCAATCGCAACCGAGGTTAGGTACTCCTAGGCCAAGCTCGATCGCACTTTAGTTGGGCTCAAGGCCTTGATAGCCGCTTGGATATCAGAGTAGATGTTAAATTCCCTAACCGTAGTAGCACTGGATAGCATTCCTTCCACCGCATCCTTAATCGCAGCAACTTCCGCTTGGAATACACTGCAGGGATCAGCCAACTTAAACTTGCGGCTTACATTTAGCTCTTGACAAAAGAACCCCCCCCCCCCCCCCACCAACCTTTCCATCTAGATTCGACCCATCCGTGAACAAGTTAACCGGTCCCATGCCCCAGATAATTCCTCTTCCCCATTCCTCTCTCGGTGGAATGACTGGGCTTAAGGATGTATAGGGAGCAGTTATCGGCATTCATTAGTCTGTTCTGGCCGGGATATAGTCGAAACTGGTAAGAAGGCGAGAGTGTCCGCGGTCAGAAAGCCGATATCCCGTATCATGAAGCCTGACCAACGACCTTGTCGCGGCCGCCTTTCCCGCAATATCTACTGGGTATATGTTCAGCATGACGTTCAGTGTCAAGGTAGGTGTTGTTCGGAGAGCACCACTGATACCGATCAGCGCCGTCCGTTGCACTGACACTAACATTTTAGAGGTGCTCGCCGTGTCCAGTTCTTTCCACCAGACCAGCACCCCATATAGCAGAATCGGTTTAACCACCATCTCATAAAGCCAGTGTGCTATTCCTGGCGAGAGTTCCCATCTCTTTCCTATAGCCCCTCTGCAGCAGCACAAGGCAATGGCGGCCTTCCTGGTCCGATCTTCCACATTGGGTCTCCAGGACAGTTTCTTGTCCAAAACAATCCCCAAATATTTAACCCTATCAGAAAGTACCAACGGTACCCCTCCAATCGAGGGAGTTCTGAAATCGGGCATCTTATATCTCCTTGTGAAAAGGACCAATTCCGTTTTACCCGGGTTGACCGCCAATGCACATGATTCAGCCCACCTAGCCACAGTATCCAGGTAGCCCTGCAGAACATCGCGCAGGGTGCCCAGAAATTTGCCTCTGACTAGGATAGCGAGGTCATCTGCATAGGCAACCACCCGACAACCATTGGCTTCCAGCTCCAGAAGAAGCTTGTTGACTACCACAACCCAGAGGAGAGGAAATAGGACACCCCCCTGTGGCGTGCCCCTGCACACCTTCCTCTTAATTATGGCACCTTCCCACTCCGCTGCGACAATTCTGCCGCATTTTGCCGAAGTTTGCTAATAAATTCAACCAGAGCCGCCTCGACTCCTAAACCCACCAGAGCTCTTTCGATTGCCCTCGGTAAGACATTGGTAAAAGCCCCCTCGATGTCTAGAAAGGCACCCAGAGCATACTCTTTGTGTTCTAGGGACCCCTCTTTTTGCTTTATAATCGAATGGAGAGCCGTTTCCGTCGATCTGCCCTTGCAGTACGCATGCTGTGAAGCCGACAGTAACCCCCGAGGTATCCTTTCCCGTACGTACAGGTCAATCAACCGCTACAAACAATTTTTTCAAAGTGAAATATAATTCTGCAATAATTCAATACTTAACGGAATTTTTTCGTCATTTATAAAGCTACAATGCTAAGATTTTATATGAGATACTTCTTAAGGTTGACTTAAAAACTGTATTTAACTATCATGAAAAAAATGCGTGGTCTACTAAGGACGCCCGAACCTTTTAAAAATCTTTGAACCGACTTCAAAAACGGTTGAAGATGTGATTTTACTTATAACATATTACCTTTTCAATATAGGCTGATTATCGCACTGACTTTCTATATAAAAATTAACAAGTAAGGAAGTCTAAGTTCTGGTGAAACCGAACATTACATACCCAATAGTGTTACAAGGCTGCGCAATAATACATTTACATATGGTTCTATTCTGAACTAATTTGTCTTCGAGTTATGGCTCCCGAAAAATAGAAAATTGCTTAGGCATAAAAGGGGCGGTACCACGCCCATTTTTATTAATTTGAATTTTTTCTTATTTATTGTTAAAAATCCACCTGGGAAATGAAATACCATTGATATAAACCCCTTCTTTGCAAAAATATTGCTTATTTTATTCGTCCACAACTCTTTTAAAAATCTTTTATATAAAAGTGGGTGTGGTCCTTAACCGATTTCGTTAATTTTTCATCAAAGCATTCCTTATAGTAAAGGCAACCTCTCTGCCAAATTTTGTTACGATAGGCTTAACAATTTTTGATTTATGATTAATAATATTTGTAAAATTGATTTTATCACAACTGGACGGTGCCACGCCCATTTTAAAAAAAATTTTCAAATTTTTATCAAGAGTCTCAATAGCAGCCCACACGACAAACTTCAACATTCTAGGTGTATTATTTACTAAATATTCAGGTTTTTTATGTTTTCCAAAATGTTATATATATAAAAAGTGGGCGTGGTTATCATCCGATTTTGCTCATTTTCAATACCAATCTATTCTGGGTCCAGATAAGCTCGTGTACCAAATTTCGTGAAGATATCTCAATATTTACTCGTGTTAACGGACAGACGGGCGGACGGACAGACGCTCAGACATGGCTCAATCAAATATTTTTTCGATACTGATGATTTTGATATATGGAAGTCTATATCTATCTCGATTCCTTTATAACTGAACAACCAAGAGTTATCCAATCAAAGTTATAATCTTTAAATTCGAGATCTATATTATCTACTGCTTTTTCCCATGTATTTGGCAAAGAAAAAAAGTACATATATTGTTCATAAAAATACATTTACACAGCAATATCAGATATTAATTAGTGGAGTGAGGACGATCGAATTCGCTGTTTCCCGAAATGTTTTCACATCCAGCTCTAAGTTTAAACATTAAAAGATCCATAAAGCTACATCACTGTCACCAGATCGAAAAATACGGCACAGAGTATAGGAAAAATTAAAAATATTACCCATTTGGCGAAAGACGGAAGGTTTCAAGCCCGGGTCAAATTTCTGTCAGAACGAAAAGTGCGACCTGGTAACCAATGTTCAGAGAGAGCTCTGACGTCTCGACATGTAGGGGCAAAATATTCTTTGCATGTATTCTTATGGAACCATGCAGACCTAGCGACAGTCGTACGACACGGCACGACCAAGTTGATCAGTAGGCAAAAATGCCGCGAATATTTTGTCGGAACTTGTCGCTATATGTCGCGTCGTATAATGTACATGAACCTTTACTTGGAATCCAAATCTGTAAATAAAGTTTTGGTTGTAAAGATGGAGATTCGGGCTATTAGCGAGCTTTGGGCAATTTTGGTCGTAGAGCTTTTGTTTAGCTATATTTTATTAAAATAATTTGTTAAAAATAAACGATTGTGAGCACACAAAGAAATCTATTTGTACTATGGCACTATTGTGAATATTTGCACTGCATTACTGGCAGTTGCTATCCTACGCTAGATGGCATTCCCGAGCCTCGCACCAAATGCACCATGGTTATCAGCTATATGCGTGTGTATTTGTAGTTTATAGCCTCTCGCATAGCCATATGCGTGGGTATATGTGAGTATTATTTCGGCTGATGATTACATGTGTTTGCGAGTATCTTTTCGTTGCATTGTATGTACATATGTGTGTAAATGGTGATTGATTTGTGGCAGGTTGCTTTATTGTTGTTGTGCCTTTATTTAATAACCGCTTAGTGATGTGAGTATCACTTAGTGATAGTAATATTCGTCACAATATTAATAAAACAAAATTATTGAAAACAAGGTATATTATTAAATGTAGATGTTTATTAGTATCTAAAAATATAATCCATATCTGAGGATGGTACTAAGCAAAACTTAAAAAACAAGAGCACCGTAATGTGAGAATAATAGATAAATATACTTACTATTTGAATGAATAAATTATATAGGCATATGTATAAAGAACTATAACTATAATAATAAAGCTAAAATTAGAACAATGAAGCTGTGTCTGTATATTTATATATTTTTTAAACGAATGATCAAGTATGTGAATAGTGCAAAATAATGAAGTTTAGCGTAGTTCTTTCTCTCCTTCTATATAAAACCAGCTATGTTTTAATAAAACAAAATATATAAACGAAAACACAAATAACAAGTAAAGGTGTCTAAGTTCGGGTGTTACAGAACATTATATACTCAGCGTGAGCTTCAATTGTACATTTAATTTCAGATAAATTACTTTTCTACATAACACGTGGCACGGCCCGTTTAAAAGAAAAATATCTCCCCATTTCCTCTTACAATAAAACTTGATAAGTGAAATATCATTGATTCAAAACTATTTTTTGCTAAGTTATAGCTTATTATTCTAGCCTACGACCCTTTTAAACTTGTTTTATATCTAAGTTGCCGTGGTCTTTAACCGACCCCGTCCATTTTTACAAAAATATTTTCTGCTATAAGGAAAATATATGTACACAATTTCATTACGATGTGTTAATTTTTCTTCGAGTTATGGCTCCCGAAACATAGAAAATTGCTTAGTCATAAAAGGGGCGGTGCCACACCCATTTTCAAAAATTTTAGTGTTTTCCAATTTAATGTTCTAATTCTATTTAGAAAGTAAAATTCTATTGACACTAAGCTCTTTTTCGCTAAGATAATCTTTTATATAAAAGTGGGCGTGGTCTTTAACTGATCTCGTCCATTTTTCCTAGAAATATTTCCTACTATAGGGAGAATTTGTGTACCCAATTTTATTACGATCCGTTAATTTTTCTTCGAGTTATAGCTTCCGAAACATAGAAAATTGCTTAGTCAGTGGGCGGTGCCAAGCCCATTTTTGTAATTTGAAGTTTTTCCTATTTATTGTTAAAAATCCACTTGGGAAATGAAATACCATTGATATAAACCCCTTTTTGCAAAAATATTGCTTATTTTATTCGTCCACGACCCTTTTAAAAATCTTTTATATAAAAGTGGGCGTGATCCTTAACCGATTTCGTTAATTTTTCTCCAAAGTATTCTTTATAGTAAAGGCAACCTCTCTGCCGAATTTTGCTACGATAGGTTTAACGATTTGGGCGGTGCCACGCCCATTTTAAAAAATTTTTCCAACTTTTTATCAAGAGTCTCAATATGAGTTCACATGTCAAATTTCAACATTCTAGGTGTATTATTTAATAAATTATCACGTTTTTTGTGTTTTCCAAAATTTTATATATATAAAACGTGGGCGTGGTTATCATCCGACTTCTTTCATTTTCAATACCAATCTATTCTGGGTCCAGATAAGCTAGTGTACCAAATTTGGTGAAGATATCTCAGTATTTACTCAAGTTATCGTGCTAACGGACGGACGGACATGGCTCAATCAAAAATTTTTTCGATACTGATGACTTTGATATAGTAAGTCTATATCTATCTCGATTCCTTTATACCTGTACAACCAACCGTTATCCAATCAAAGTTAATATACTCTGTGTGCAAAGTACGCTGAGTATAAAAATGTGTATTAATGTGATAAATAGATACAATAAGGTAGTTCAAAATTTTGTGTATTTGGTGTTGGAAACTTTGCTGCAGCAAATGAAAGCTACGGATCGTGAATAAGTTTTTTTCGTTTTAAATTTTTTCTTTGCATATATTGTTTTGTTTCGACAGTTGTTAATTTGCTATTCGAAATTGAAAAAATAAACTTCTGTTTTTGATGTTACATATTTACCATGACGTAGCAAATGCATAGCGATAATTTTTTGGCGTTTTGTGTAAAAATACTACACCAGTTTGCAAATACAATGATGCTAGACCATTTGCACAAAATCAAAAAAAAAATAAACGTGATCATAATACATTTAATTCTAAAACGATATGTTTCAATTCAATAGTTTTTTAGTCAACTGTGAGGTCATGGGCCCTTACTTAAGTATGGACGGTGGTGTAGGCGCTAAGGGTTAGCAGAACTCCATAGGGTCTGAGTATGCCACGTAGCTGGGTGGTTGCTCACACCTACGCTTTTCCTCGCTCGACATATGAGGGCGTCGAGAGGTCAGTGACCCTTTAAACCAGGCTGTTATGCGAAGCATGCCTGTTGAATGACTTGCAGCCAGGGAGCATGGTAATGTTATTCAGACTGGATGAGTTCATAGTGTTACCAAAAGACGAAACTGAAAAACCTAATCAAAACCATGACCTATGTTATAAAATAATTCCGTCCTCTGAGCAAATGCTACTTGCTGATTCTAGATCTGATAGATATGTTGTAGCCTGGCAAGCGCAGGAAACAAACTCTGAGCTCGATCGTTTTCACCTGCAACCCGCATCTTACAGCTGCTATAACTGACGAGGCCTAATTTAAAAGCATGTGACGCCAGAAGGCAGTGCCCGTTTTTTGTTTACACTCTTAAAAACTTTTAGATGTTTTGAATTTAAGCTATTTTATCCAGTATTTCTAATGCTTGATCACGGCTACGGAGGATCTGCTTCTTTCTTTACTAGTGCGATATACCACAGACCATACTCCTTCCACTGGCTTTGGAACCATCGCAGTATACATGTA
The DNA here is from genome assembly GCF_040869045.1 of Eurosta solidaginis. NCBI lineage: Eukaryota > Metazoa > Arthropoda > Insecta > Diptera > Tephritidae > Eurosta > Eurosta solidaginis. The sequence goes on from NC_090322.1 coordinate 240,085,041, forward strand.
TCGCCTCGTCCGTCATTTGAGCGCCCTAGCACCAACCTTTCACCACTATTGTGGTTCTAAGAGTTCCATAGAACCGCAGGTACCACATCAGGTAGTCTGTTCGTCCGATGTTTGATGGCGCTATACGTTCAAGATTTCGGCTGCAGGGTCATCCTTCCTAGCTTAGGCCTATTCCGATTCCGGACTTTATATCTCTTAGTAAACAATACCATGTTCGTATTCATTGTTTTGGCGGCAACCCTACATTAGATACCCAGGTATGTACATTTCGAAGCGCCCGATACTTCAAAGAGTTAATTGTTGGAAGGCATTTTACACTTAATACGTTGAAATTTGCTTACTCGGCAAGCTTAGCGGGTTCCTCGTTGAATCGCCTGAGCTGTTCGTTGATAACCAGCGTCCGCTGTGGAATTGGATGATAGGTATGAATGACGTATCGAGAATTGATAGTAGCAAACCTTTGAGGCAGATGTCTATCGAAAGACGGAGATTTGTAGAAAGGAGTTTCTTAGCGTCATGATCTACACATGTTGCGATTCAAGCCTGGGAAAGTATCCTGGAGCATGACCAGAATTGATCTCCTCCTAGGGATGACTCCTAAGGACAATAAATATAACACGCTACAAGCAGGCGTATTAGAAAGGGACCTTAAGAACTTTAAATCGAAATATTAATAAGATGTTGCCGTAATGTTCATGTTGTGGTTGCTGTTGTAGCGATAGGAACACTCCCCGCAGGCCTTGCGGAGTGTTATCGATGTTGATGGTCCTTTGCCGGCCGGATGCATATCAGGTACATTCCGGTAACAAGCATCATAAAGGTACTAGCCCGACCATTTAGGGAATGATTTGGTATGACCACATGAAACCTTCTAGGCCATCCCGCCCCCTAGATCCATCAGGAGTTCGGGTTCGCCAGAGCCTCTGCTGTTAATAAAACAGGATTTGCCACGAGCAGTTGAGGTTGGCAATTGGGTGGGAGGAGCTATATGTTGCGCTAGTTATACCTTGAGAGGGTTGCGCTACACAACCCCTTAAATAAATTTAGTATTTCAGTTGCCTCTTACGACAGGCATACCTACCACGGTTATACTCAAAGCCCCCTAACCCGTTGGGGCCATAATGTAATGTTCATCGTTGGTGTTGTTGTTGAAGGGAAGCATACAGCTTAATGATGCTGCGGGTGCTACAAATCAACCTCCTACACGGACGTCGAGGACCTCTCCATTTCTCTTAGCTAGGGTTTGACACTGATCCCACCTAGCGCAAAAGCTTCAATGCTCAGCGCTTGAGGATTCGATGCTTACTATGCGGAGTCAGAAGGCGGGGGGAGAGCTGCAGTCATGGTCAGAAATTAATTCATGGACGCGGTCGAATTAAGATAGGATGGACCTTAGAATATGCGATAAACAGTTCGCCGGAACATTTACGGGCTTTCACGTGATGCTAACTGTGTACACCGTGATGAACTTTACGAACGTTTAAACATAGAGTAGCGAGCAAAAATTTACCGGTTTCGATAACTAGCTCATATCATACTTATGAGCAATGGTGCTTCGGCATAGAAGGTATTCCTGTCAACATCCGACTTTGTCAGCAGAGGATATAATAAGTGACTTGGCCGCCTTTGGTATTTCCAATTGCCGTCAATAATCGCTAAGCAGAACTAGCCAAAAACAAATAGGCGGGAAAACGCTAGTTAAAGATGAATTATGATTTGGCCACAAATCCAAACTTCCTCATTCAGATTTTCCCATATCCTCAGTGTAATTTATGCCGCCTCCGATGCCAATCCATCGTCAATCCTTCAGCAGTCGTCAAATGCCTTCAATTGAAATTGAAATAATTGTCCGAACGCATTTAATTACTACTCTCCCAGTATTTGTGTGTCATTTTGATTGAACGATAAAATGGAAATTTTAATTCGACTATTTACATTACACGCCCACATTTAACAGACACGCCCTCCAAATTCAGCACCAAAACATATCCTTTGCTCAATTTAATATAAATAACCCTGAGCTGGCGCATTTTTGTATCAGAATTCAAAATTTGTTTATACAAATAATTTTCTACATCAGACGCGATGTTTTACCAACCAAAATCTTTAAGTGATCCAATTAATTTTAAATTTCCTTTACAATGTCATTGTTTAAAATTGAACGGATCGTGGCCTTTAAAATACGACACCAACTCTAACTCATACGAAAAATGTTTTCGAATTCTATATACAATGTGGGCGTGGTATGTCGTGCTTAAGGTTGGTATCACAATCGGTTATCAAAGTGCATTTCTCATTAACTCCTTTGGCAATATAATGGTTACCACTGAGAATGGTTGTACGACATTTATGGGTCTTTTGAATTTTGTACGTTTATTACATTTACGTTTACATCAAGGTAAATTTCGTAAGCTGATTGGAAAATTCGTAAAGGATATATGGATACCAAAGTAAGTACCTATGAAATTTAATTGTGTAAGGTGGTTTGTGATGTGTGTGTGGAGAAGTATTCATAAAATGCAATCGAGACCATGTAATGGTAGTCCGATGGTAGTCCGTAATTCGATGTAGATCAAGAGCGCGTATCAAATAATCGTTTTCGCTTTCCATAACACAAAATTTCGACGCTTGGTACCCATCGTTCGATAAAAATTGTTCGAAACGTAATTAGCTATAGAATTGCATACTCGTAAGTTTAACATTTGTGCTTTTGAGATTATTTGAGGAGCTCCAAATCAAAACGCAATAATTATAATCGAAAAGTTTCGAGAAAATTTAGAAAACGTTATCAAAAAATATAAGTAAAACCCCAATTTTCAATCAGAATTTTAATTCCTATAATTTTTTATGAACAGTCTGGAAGATATTAGCCGTTTTTTTTTACACGTATGTGTATACGTCTACGTTTGCGCGTAAAAAAACGCTTATCCCATCTAGCGGCAACTAGCTACAGAACATGTTGTACCGAACAGCGGAGACACAAACCTCTGTTGTATGGTTGTGTATAACCTATAGCTGAATCGGTTGCGATGAATAGTGGACACACACCATTTGTAGAGGTAATACATAGAGGTGAAACATAGACACTAGACTGGGTCGATTTAATAACCGATATCACGCCATCGATTTTTCGATAGGATTTGGGCTCAGGAAAAAAAGTTCCACCAATTGTCGAGCCTACGAAATTTCATTTTTTTACTTTTTTTCGACTTTGATTTTTAAGGTTTTATTCATGACCTACTAAAAAAATTTTCATTTGATTGTAAAAATTTCATGTATACCTTGTCCGGCCCAAAAATGTCCGCTAAAACGTTGTCGATAACAGTTTTTTGAAAAAAAAAAATATTATTTTTATTTATTACATATGAAAATTTTTTTAGTAGGTCATGAAAAAAACCTTAAAAATTAAAGCCGAAAAAAAGTCAAAAAAAATGAAATTTCGCAGGCTCGATAATTATTTTTTTTTGGCATGCGTAGTGGAACTTTTTTTCCTGAATCGATGGCGCGATATCGGTTAACTTTCGTCCATACAAATTGACCCACCCTAATAGACACATATTTCAGTTGCATCTGAGTATAATGCGTATTGAAATTTAGGAGTACTAATTTTCTGCGCAGCAATTTCAGAAGAGTAGATAAAGTTTAACGCTTAGCAGTCCATATAAAGTTTAAGCGTAAACGTATATAGATGTTAAAAAAAACACAGCTGTTGTAAATTAGAATATGATCGTATTAAAATCCGAAAAAAATGTATACGCACCTATTGCGTTTTGATATGGAACTCCTCATTCAAGAAATGATTTTTTTAATGAAATTTTAAAAAACAAACTGTTCACAATAGAAAATATTTTGATAGCTTCAAAAATATTTCTGAACGTAATCTGGTCACGTTTGTTCGGGCGCCCGTAGAGATCCTCACTTGCGTTCAAAAGGCTCCTCTTATTTTCAAGTTCGTCTGCTATTTCGTTGCTCTCAATGTTTCTGTTTTCAGAAACAAAATTGAGCATAATATTTTAAAAGGTTGCTCTCATATAAACAGTTTCAGAAAAGCCTTGGAAAATGCGATGGGTTATTGTTATTATTATTAGACCTCGAGCCAAAATTCCGAAATGATCCCTGAAATAATAATCCTAAAACTGTTCCAAAATAGTCTTAAAATCATCCGAAAACGATAAGAAATCATTCCGGAGCTGAACCGAAACAGTACCGAAATAATCTCGATGAAAGTGCAAAAAAAATATCAAAGCTGTGCCGAAATAGTCTACAAATTATGGCAAAACACTCAAAAAGTAGTTTCAAAACTAGTCGAAAACAAACGCAAAGGTCATATCTACGTAATTCCGAAACCATTTTCGAAATCATTCCAGAACGCTTTCCAAATTGTCTCGACGTTATACCGAGATTTCTAATTTATCTTCTTATTTTTTCCTAATTATTTGCGTTAACATTTTTCAACTACTACGGGATCGTTTCGGAACTATTTTAGGTTTGTTTTAAGGATAATATCGAGGATCGTGGACGCACAATTTTAGATGTCCATAAGATGCTGTACTTGAAAAGCTCCATGGGATGAGAGTTCTGTTTTCTAATGTAATCACCCGTTTTTCGAGAGAAAGAAAGGAGAGGTCGTACCACCACTAACCACAGAACTTTTCTTCTTTGTACCAACACAATGAATTTTGAACCAAGTACTGAAACATTGATTGTTTGCAGATTTTCACATCCTTCCATTGAGCGCCATTGCATCCGTAACATGCGCGTATTTCGAGTACTAGCCATACTGCAATGTAGCCTCATCATGATGTATTGTTTCTTGCCATTAATCGAGCTTTATTTATCAACGGTGAATGATTCGAATGGCTCATCAGATGATTCGAAACCATTTCCGTATAAAATGCTGTTTCCTTACGATGCAAATCATGGTTGGCGTTATGCATTGACATATTTATTCACAGCTTGGGCTGGTGTTTGTGTGATTACAACATTATTTGCTGAGGACTCACTATTCGGTTTCTTTGTAACTTATACTTGTGGTCAATTCGGTATATTACATAATCAAATTGATAATATTTTGCCCGATTCGTATGCTGCAATTCAACGTGGTCATGGTACAGTGGCCGAGTATCAACGTGAATGTATTCGAAGATTGGACAAAATTGCTGAGAAGCATAACACATTGTTTGAGTGAGTAGTACATAATTGATTGGTTAAGAGATACTCCTTAGGCACAAAAAAAAACTACTCAATATCTTTCATACAGCTTCGTTAGTTGCTTGGAAGAATTCTTTAGTCCCATCTTGCTAGTCAATTTCTTGATTTCCACGGTACTAATTTGTATGGTTGGTTTCCAATTGGTTACGGTAAGCGCAACTTTGTGAAAAAAATTGTTTTCATCTAAACAAAATTTCAAAAATCTTGCAGGGTCAAAATATGTTTATCGGTGACTATATTAAATTTCTTGTATACATCTTCTCTGCATTATCACAGCTCTTTGTGCTTTGCTGGAACGGTGACAAACTTATTCAAAATGTAATTAGGCAACGTATTTAGATATTTATTACAATATTTTATGTTCTGACACCTACTTGTGTCATGTGACGATGGTGTGATGGCGTGATAAGTGTTATAGATAAGAAGCACATGTTTTTCAAAGTTACGTGATGTTGACTAGATGTTGTGATCAAGAATGGATTTTGTAAGTGCCATGCCGGTGTTATACGAATATCTAAATCGTTTGCATGCAAAAAATAACATGGTGGTATTGTCGTAGATTGTTTTAATGGATTTGTGGGTTATGTTAATATCGTCTAAAATGTTCAAAATGTAAGATGATGTGTTGTGATAAGATGTTGAGCGCGTATTGAGGGATAAATATTTCTAATGTCATATCACCTCGTGACATTGCATCGAAATAATCAGCCCGATTCTGTATTTAGACTTGGATTGGAATTTTTTCGATTTGGCAATTTTGGTATTCTGTGTTCCAATCTCTTTCGATCCAACTTCGAATCGTTCGATTTTGAGTATTCTGCATTTCGATCGTAGTTCCGTTTTTCTAAGTTGCAAATGTGTTGGCGGAAAATATTTTCTTTTTATTTTTTTATTAATTTATAACAGAATTTTAACAAAAATGTAAGTAAAACTTGTTAAGAAACGTAAACGCCTTCATGGTGATTGTTTTTTATGTTTCCGGGTCAAAAACAACATGTCGAAGTCCTTGGACGTATTTGCCCCGCAAAAGTATCTAACACATACTTGAAAGCATCCTTATTAAGTCGAAAGTATTTTTGAACCTAAATAAGAAAATAAGTCATTAAACTTTACCACTTTTAAGTTCAATTTCTTTAATTCGTCACTCATCTCAAATGGATTACACAAATCTCGCAATATTTGCCTTTCCATTCTCGCCTGGCCATTTTCGTATGCGTCGCTTTCCAGCTCCACAAATAATGCCGCGGTTATTGATTCAATTATAATAGACAGCTATAATTTGAATCTGTTCGTTGGGTCCAGTTATATGCCAAAGCAAGCTGCCGGAGTAGAGGAAGGTGAAGCGAAAACGTAAACAATCCTTGCGAAAAAATAAATAATCTTCATAAAGTATTTTAGGCCAGTGCAATGAAATTAGCATCCATAAAATTCAGAAAATGTCAACTATATTTGTTACAGACACTTGCTGTTACAGATACTTACTGTTCAAACTGTAATTTTTATATTTCATAGCAATCCATGTCAATAATATTGAGAAAGCAGTTTTGCCTTTGATTATTGAATTCGTTGGGAAAATTTTCTTGTTTAAACTATAATTTTTTGAAGCACTAAAATAATTTAAATAAAAATTGCTATCAAACATATAGTATTGATTTTTTCCCAACATTCTTCAAAAAATTGTATATTATTAATTATATCGTTTTATTAATTTCAATATACGCCGCGCAAATTGTGAATCTTAAAAATGTTTCGTACACCTCCGAAAACAAATGGCCAAAGCTGTACTCTTTGCAATCATGGCGATACTGACGAGATGGTCCAATGCGACGTATGTGATGCCTGGAATCACTACAACTGCGCCGGAGTGACTTCTGGAGTCGAAACCCATCCTTGGAAGTGCATTAAATGCAGGGAGAGTGAGGAAGTAAGGTCAGCCCGAAGTGTAAGGACAACAAAAACGGCTGTAGCGAACTCAAAATCAAGTTCGAATCGATGGAAAATACATTTAGAGCTACAACGCTTGGAGTTAGAGCGCGCGGAACGTAAAAAACAGTATCACGAGAAGAGAATGCAATTGCTAACATAAGTTGAAGTTTCAGAAGGAAAAGGCAGCTGCAGTGAATCCGCATCGAGAACAAAGGAATGGGTTGCGCAAGTACAATCTCAGAAAGAAGCACCACAGCCACTCTAACCTTTTACCAATGTACAACTTGCAATACGCCAAAGCTTTGCAAAGGAGCTTCCAATCTTCACAGGAAAATCGGAAGAATGGCCGCTTTTCTACAGCTCGTATCAAGAAAGCAATAACTTATGTAATTTTAGTGATGCTGAAAATCTTTTACGACTCCAGAAATGTCTCAAAGGAAAAGCGTTGGAAGTGGTAAGCTCTCTTCTTTTAATCCCAAAAAATGTCGCTGAGGTAATACGAACTTTGAAAATGATGTTTGGTCGCCCGGAAATTATCATCTACGATTTGTTGAGTAAACTTCGGTCCAAGTACCACCAAGAGCTGACAAATTAGACACGCTTGTATCTTACGCAGTTACTGTCCGAAACCTGTGTTCAACAATTGAAGCATCTGGATTAGAGTCCCACATGAAAAATCGCCTACTACTTCAGGATATGGTTGATAAGCTGCCTCCTCAAATAAAAATGAATTGGGCGTTGTACAGTATAAACGAAGAAGCCGATATTTGTTCATTCTCAAAATGGCTGCTAGACGTCTCGGAAGCTGTTGCTAAAGTTAGTCCAGGTATTCTTAAAGTTAGCGGAAGTCTGCATACCCACGAAAGGGAGAATTTGATGCCAACCTGCAGTACGAATTGTGTGAAGTTCAACGCAATGACGCTTTCAGAGAGGTGGGACTAGGTGAAGCAGAAGAAGTTGTGTAGAATTTGTTTGCAGAAGCATGGAAATTTTTGCTGCTCTGAGATAAAATGCAGTATTAATGGCTGCGAAGCAAGGCACCACAAACTCCTGCATAATTTTGCACCCAAATTTATAGTTGTTACCGCTCATTCCAATCAGTTAAGTAGAAATAAAACATATTTTAAAATAGTTCCGGTTACACTATATAACATCAACCGAAAGGTTGATACTTTTGCCTTTCTAGACGACGGATCTAACGTTACTCTCCTGGAGAGAAATTTATGCGAAAAATTAGATCTTAAAGGGGAACCGAAAAATTTGCGCCTGAAATGGATATCGGATACTACACGCAATGAAGATGGTTCTAAATTAGTAAACCTGCAAATTTCACAGCGACATCCGAATGCCAAGAAGTATAATATTTTAAACGCCCATACTGTCAAAAACTTAGCACTTCCAGTACAAAGTGTCACAAAGGAAGATTTGTCATGCTATTTACTTCGAGGATTTTACCAATACGGTACATTACAAATTGTTTGAAGTTTCGAGCGTTTAATACAATCCGTGAAGAAAGTACTTTACAGCATCATGCCAAATCATATTTTTAGTATTCTGCGCTTTTGGAATGTGAGCGTATTATAAATTCTAGACCACTTACTTACGTAGATTTGGAAAACACAGAAGATGAAGTCTTAACTCCAAATCATTTCTTGCTTGGATCTTCCAGCGGTAATAAACCCTTGGGCAAGTTTTCTGAGGCCGACTGGAACTTGCGAAAGAACTGGCGAAACGTACAATACGTTGCTGATATTTTCTGGAAGCGTTGGATTCAAGAATATCTACCAACTTTATTTTTGAATTCATTGGGAAAATTTTCTTGTTTAAACTATAATTTTTTGAAGCGCTAAAATAATTTAAATAAAAATTGCTGTCAAACATATAGTATTGATTTTTTCCCAACAATATTCGTGCAGGAATCCGTTTTAACAAAACTTGGTGGCCACGGCGGGGAATTGGCCAAAAGAACGACAAAAACACACATACAATTATGAAAGCACTTCACTCCAAAAATATAATACTGCGGCCATATATTCTATGGCTTTTTTTGTACAAAATCGCGTGGATAATAAAATATAAACGTTTTTCAGTGTTTTTCACAAATTTTCTTTAACTTATTTTGTTCCAATGTTCACACATTCCGTACAAACAGCTGATTTCGAAAAATCATTTGCTCTTCCTCTTCTCGTTACGATTCCGTCGTAATGCAGAATACCCAACTTCGACTAAAGCGGGGCGTAGAACGGGAACGTAATCGATGCAGAACAGGGGTGAATGTTAACCCAGTGTTATTTGGTGATCATGTGATGTTATTGGGTGACGGTGTAGTGAATTCGGCACGCTCCAGTACTAGCACCTTCTCGTACTGTAATCTCTTTCAAATGCTGTGTCATGCAAAGGCAGTACACAATTGTATAGATATATGTAATATGATGACGATGTGATGCTGTGATGGTATTGTGAGAGACTGATTTGAATTTTGTAACATCGTGATGAATTTAATATATTTGTAGTATGATAGCATATTATGATGTAACAATAAAAATATAATAATAAATGCGTTATGATGACAATGTGATGTTACGACGTATTTTTTTTTTTTTTTTTTATTGGCAATATCTGCTGAACCTATTCCTTTTCACATTTTTTCTAACAATTTCTTAGTCCTTTGAAATGGCCAATCACTTGTATGCATGCAACTGGGAGAGTGATACGATAATAACAGATGTGGCTAGAAATAACGCAAGATGTGACAAATACGCTAAATTACAGTTGAAAAAGTCAATGTGTTACACAACAGATGCAACGTTTCGCAAGAATCTACAATTTATGATTATGCGTAGTCAACGACAAACATGCATAACGGCATTAAAATTCTCAGTACTCTCGTTAAACAGCTTTTCAAGAGTAAGTTCTTGTATAATAAAATATTATTTAAAATTGTTGATATCTCGTTTTCTTGTATTTATTTATTTTTGTTAGCTAATGAGCTCGTCAATGAGCTATTTTGCATTATTGCAAAGTTTCTACGAAAATGAAGACAATTGAATTTTGGGAAGTGCGTTTGAAGACATCATTTGATGCGAAATCGTTTCGCTACACAGGCGAAAAGTGCTACATATTTTAATGCAACAATGCCTATGCTGCTGGTTTGCTTAAGTATTTATAATTTTTTTCAAGCTTAGTTTGGAAAATGATTTAACATTCAATTCACAATAATTGATATTGCACTACTAGGACTATTATATTGAGCTATGTATTAATAAAAATAAACGATGCTTAATAATATGTAATTGAACATCTTAAATGTGTAGTAAAGCCACTTGAAAACATATGGATTCACCCCTGTCAATGTTGTATTAACCGTACTTCGCCCCATCCTACGAATTGTCATCATCAACAAGTTTGGACCATAGCGTTGTTGCAGTTAGAGGTTTCAAAGTTGTCGATAACTGGCTTGCCTGTAGCTTCTTTCATTTCGGTCAACGCTCTTGCTTGATGTGTGAATACCGGCACATTGATGCCCTATGATAATAACAACAATCTTTGAAAAACAGACACTTGTGTAATTAAAAAAAATTTTACACACCTGCATTTTAGCCGATCGTATAAATGCCTTGTTTGAAGTTACAGTCACCGCTTTCATTTGCATGCCGAATGCGAAAATTTTCAAACTGCGTTCATTTATTTTACCGCTAAATTTTATGACAGATAACTCAGCGGGCACATCGGTAACATCGGGTAAGATTTCCACGCGTTTCATTAGCTCTGCAGCGCGTTGATGCTCTCGCGTACCGGCCAGTAACGCAATAATTTCCTCAAATGATTTATGTGCGGTTTCACAGCAAATAAGACGTTTACCTTTAAATTAAAAAAAATTCAACCACTACCTAACATGTTCCTATTGTATGCCGAGAACTGCTCCCTATACAACCTTCACCCCAGTCATTCCACCGAGAGAGGAGTGGGGAAGAGGAATTATCTGGGGCATCGGACCGGTTAACTTGTTCACGGATGGGTCGAGCTGGACGGTAAGGTTGTGGGGGGGGGGGGGGGGGGTTCTTTTGTCAAGAGCTAAATGTAAGGCGCAAGTTTAAGTTGGCTGCTCACTGCAGTGTATCCCAAGCGGAAGTTGCTGCGATTAAGGATGGGGTGGATGGAACGCTATCCAGTGCTACTACGGTTAGGGAATTTAACATCTACTCTGATAGCCAAGCGGCCATCAAGGCCTTGAGCTCAACTACAGTGCGATCGAGGGTCGTATGGGAGTGCCTGACCTCGCTTGCGATTGCATCGAATTATTTTACAATTAAGATTATCTGGGTACCGGGCCATAGTGATATTCCCGGGTAACTGTCTTAGCCCACATCGGTAAAACTGAACCGGATGAAAATGGCTGTAGGGATTTCGGGATTCTGCTGGCCACCTGTGGATTGCTCCTCCATAGCTGGGCCTCGAGTCAGCTCAGCAAACGTTGGGCGGACACCACCTCTTGCAGGGTAGCAAGATCTTTCTGGCCGAAAGTGGATGGCAGGAGGTCTGCTGAAATAATTGGGTTCACTAAGGCTCATCTAACAATGGTCATTGGGGTTTTGACAGGGCACTGTCCCATGGGTATCCATGCGGTACGTCTCAATATACTGGAAACTCCATCCTGCTGCAGCTGTATGGCGGATGATGAGGTGGAATCTCCAAATCACTTTATGCTTGATTGCCCAGCTTTTGCCAGAACTAGGCGAAAGTACTTCGGTCGCGACTCACTTGGATCTCCCGAGGATTTATCCAAAGTTGAGATCGGTATCTTTCAGAGCTTTATCGTTGCTACCCAACGATTCTCTAAGTAGCCAGATCTAAGTCGCCGTTATTTTTGGTGTATGTGGTATCACAACGTAGCTTCATGTTGTCCAAATGAGCTATCCTTATCAGGGCAGCTACCACCTAACCTAACCAAATATGTTCCAAAATGCAATGAATTACCTTCAAATAAATTATCCAATACTGGCTTCAATGGTGTCTGACGCTCTTTTTCTGCCTGCTCCGTAAGTATTGGCTCAAGAAATATCCAATTGCAACTACCATTACAAACATTGCTAATATATGCCAACAATGTTGTGATATCAATATTTAGCGTGCTAACATTTGTCACATCGGCACTGTCATCACAATCGGCCGGCTCTTCTATCGATGCTATTTCAATACCAATATCTTGCAGTTCTACAAGCAGAACATTGTCAATTGTTTGGCTGAAATAGAAAACAACCTGTGGGGGAGTGTATTATTAGCATTGATATAAAAGTTCATTAATAACATGTTCTTTGTCATACTTTTGGCGATTTAAACATGCATAAATGTTGTGCGCTTGCATCCACAAATTCCTGTGCTTGATCTAATATGCTACGCGCACCATAACTCGCCGCACCTTTCGCTGCATCAGTAAGTGATTTTGAATTGCGCGCTATTGCTGTTTAAATATAACAAACATTTTATTTTTTACTAGACTTAAATTGAAATTAAAGTAACGACTGTTCTCACCTTTGATCCACTTTAGGCCATTTTCACAAACAATATCCACACGCAATGGATTAGGACGAGCCTCAACTGAAAATCCACAATCGACATGAACTACATCGCGCTGCAATTTAAGGATTTCTACCAGAAAAGCGTAGTGCGTTAAATTACTACATTGCACGTGATTTAGTTTTAATGTTTCATTTTTAATAACCTGCAATGAGAATTGGTTAGCATGGAGTTACTTACAAATAGTTGAGAGTCAGTTCAGAATCCCCCAGCGGGTTAGAGGGCTTAAAGTATACCCGCGGCAGGTATGCCTGTCGTAAGAGTTACATCAGCGATGGGTTAGGGGTTGTATTAGCGACATGGCCAGACAGGAACCTGGTTCGGTTCGGTATTAGCACTTCGGGATACTAACCCGTATGTCGCCGAAACGATTTGCTTTACAGCATGAAAACTTCAGTTGTCCATTATCGTTCATTGACTTCCCTAACGAGAATTGGAAATTTGAGCCCTCCATTGCCCTTCCATACAAATGACCATATGTTTGCATCATCATACTTACCTTTCGCAAGAATTTGACTTCCTGTAAGATTTTCCGTTGAATTTTGTGCACACCATTAATTTGAATATATTGTTCTAATTCGTCAATTAGTTCCTCACCGAGCGTTATTTTTTCATTAGCCCTTTCCACTAGTTCCCCAAAGGGTATTTCTTTATTCATTTCAAATGTAAATATTTCCAATCACCAACCAATCGCTTTGAATCAAGTCGAATTCAGTACCATATCCCAACAGCTGATTGCTTCTTCTTGATAATTTTCCACCACCAGATAGATTCATGCTTTTTTTTTTGGTTTTAATTGACACCGCAAAAGCAAGCGTCGGTTGGCAAGGTGCTTTGCAGAGCCCTTATACTCCCAGGTTATCTTTCAATTTTGTTATTTGTATAAAGTTAATTCTTTTGGTTTTTTTCCTTTGGCACCACGCCAGTCACAAAATTATTAATATATATTTGAAAATTCCCAAGTTTTCTTTCAATTAATTCACTTCGTCTAATCCAATTAGATGTTTCTTATCTCCAATCCAGAAAATTCGTCATGCTTTGAATGAAGCAAAAAGCAGCGATCAGCTGTTGATGTCGAAAGCGAACAAAAACATTAACAGTGATATCTTTATAAAATGGAAATGTAGAAACAAAATTCGGACTATTTCGGAGTAATATATTGGAGGTATATCCGGCTTCAGGTGTTCTTATTTTCGGTAATTCTATACGACGGCATGACACTGGTAATACACGTCCAAAAATATCCAGAGAGGTGTCAAGAGACGCGTATTGACCTCGACAACAATAATCCGAAGGCGGAAAAGAAAAGTTGTATCTCTGTCCGGAGATATTTGCAGTTGAAGTTGGCGATTTTCATGTGGTTGTTGTAATGTGTACCCACAAAAAAAATTGTGAACGGTAATTCTATACGACAGCATGACACTGCGGTAATAGTCTAGTTGAGGGGTCGACTGCTAATGCGCTACCAAAAATATCGAGAGAGGTGTCAAACGACGCGTATTAATCTCGAGAACAATAATCCGATGGCGATTGGCGATTTCCATGTGGTTGTTGTTGTGTGTACCCCCAAAAAAATTGTGCATCACCGTGGCGGTAGCCACGGTTATACCACACACTCGGACTTGGCATGGCGTAGCCCAGGGTTATTTTTTATAGTCGCGGCCGAAGGCCGCCAACGCAGAAAGGTGTTCTGCGCAAAAATACTATGGATCCGACCCCCGGTTTCGGAGGTACCCGCGGGTCATTTTTCGGTTTTTCGTTAATATCTTTTGAACGTGTTAAAATTTTTATTTTCCGCCTTCGGATTATTAATACTGATGTCAAGACGCGTCGTTTGACACTTCTCTCGATATTTTTGCTAGCGTATTAGCAGTCGACCCCTCAACTAGACTATTACCGCCACTGCTAATACGCGTCCAAAAATATGGAGAGAGGTGTCAAACGACGCTACATCTAGGAAAGTAACGTTGACGAAGGTATGAGTTCGAAGTCACAGTCCTATGGATTCTGTGCTGGCATATGGTATAAGGGCCAGGATGCGTGGTAGCGACTGGTGGTCGGGATTGCTACTGTTCGCACGTCGGGAATTGCAGCTCTTAAAAACAGCCGAAAAAACTGAACTGATCTTTGGCGCGATCAACAATAAGCCAGTATTGATGCTAATCGTTAAAATTGTGCCAAGAGAGTCATGACTATTAGTAGATAATTGATAGAAACCGTAAGTCGCCTTTGTGCGTGACGAGCATGTAGCCACAAATGTTCTAAAGATGTCGGGCCGACGACGGGTATTCGAGTTAGCCCAGAACATTTCCTTGGGTGAAACTACACTAAAAAAGTGTGACCATTTAAAGTATTTCTCTCTCTATCCGCAGGGAGCTACTCCCCAAATTTTTTGACCTATCCACGATACCGCAAAAACCGCGGATCTTTCCGAAATGGCCGAAACGTCGATGTCCTTAAATACATATAAACAAAACCCTTCCCAATATTATTTTTTTTTTAATCTTCGCTTAACAAGCCTCCCAGATCTTCATCCGCAAGTTAATGATATTGTTCCAGATCGTCAAACATACATTTGACGTCAGCAGTATGTTTCCATATTCATTAGTTGTGGACAATGTGATACTTTGAAGTCCAGCGATTCAATTCAGAGGCTTACGCCGATCACTTTGTCGGCGCGCCCGCCACGCCGCCGCCGGTATATAATAGAGCCTACGCCGCCGCCGCCAATTAAGTGACCTGCGTAAACATCTACCTGGTGGGTCCAACACCGGTTTGGAGACCAAAACTATATCCACGCAAAACACTTATGTTCGCAATTTTTTTTGTGGGTAAAACAAAATCATCAAAATTACAACAACCACATGAAAATTTTCAATTTCTTTTGCAAATATCTCTTGAACGAGCTAAAATTTTTGTTTTCCGCCTTCGGATTGGACGCGTATTACCAGTGTCATGCTGTCGTATAGAATTACCTTATTTTCATGCGTTATTTCAAAAATTTAAAAGTGGAGCTCAAGAACAGGAAAGTGTAATAATAAAGGATTAAGCCGGAGGTGCTACAGTGTGGGCTACCATCGCCATTATTACTAACAGTAGCAGGCTAAGTTGATGTAGTCGGTCATTAAGAGCCTCATATACTGAATATGTCCAGTGTTACCAGGATGAGTTTCCATAGTTTCTTTCTTAGGCTAATGTAGGATTATGACAAAAAGCATCTCACCGTGGATGAGCTATACTTCAAAGTAAGCAAGTATCTTCTAAGCCACTAGCTTTTTCCATAGCGTGAATTCACATCACTGACCAAATCCTCAGACACTATACTTCCTCCATGGGCAGGGCATATTAAACAAGTTGACATCTTTTAGGCCACTCCCCCCACCAATAGTATTTAAATCGTCCTTCCATAGCTGGCTTCTGGTAAGACTACCTTCTTACCCGGAGCATCTGCTTTCATTCGCATAATATGGCTTAGCTATAGCAGCCGCTGAATTTTTATTGCATAAAGCTCGTACAGGTCATCACTAAATCTTCCTTGATCCTGACTTGTGACTTGTAGAGCATGATTTTTGTTTGCGGATAGTCAGTCCGGTACAGCTGTATCTTGAAAACATCCGAGTTGCCGGCACATGATCTTTATTTTATCACTCTTTCTCGGTTGTCAGTGAAAGCATCCTATCTCAGAATAACGCTCAAAAACGAACCATGTTATTGTTGTTGTAGCGATAAGGACACTCCCCGAAGGGCTTGGGGAGTGTTATGAGTAGATGGTCCTTTCCCGGATGCAGATACGGTACGTTCCTCTTCCAAGCCAAGTTCGGGGTCGCTAGAGCCTCGGTTGTTAATGAAACAGGATTCGCCACGGAAAGGTGAGGTTGACAATTGGGTTTGGAGAAGCTATGTATTGCGCTGGCAACCTGAAGGGGCTGCGCTACACAAACCCCTTGAATCTGGTATTTTAGTCGTCTCTTACGACAGGCATACCTACAGCGGGTATTTTCTAACCCCCTAACCCGCTGGGGTGGAAAACGAACCATCTTACCTACCTCAGGTCAAAATGTATTAAATGTTTTTGAATCAATTTATATATGATGGCATTAACCGAATTCTGTGTTAGTTCATTTTTGAAATAAATTCTGAGGTAAGAAATTCCTCGAATAAATATTGATATAAGGGTTTTTTAAAGTTCGTTGACGACAGTCACTCGTTCGACATGATTTAAACGCTGGGCCCGTATTACGTGTTACGATCCATTATCGAAACTCATTTTTTAAATCACAATAGCTCTTGAGAGGTTAATCGGACTAATGGCATATTTGAACTAGCGACAAATAGTACTCGTTAGATCCATTCTTTATTATAATTTAAAAAAAAAGTTTGACAGTTGCATAGTTATTGCTTGAGTGAAAATGGTTTTCAGTCACTGATCGTATCATAAATAAATCATTAGTAGAGGGAATAGTGCCTGACGCATGGAAAATATCAACAATAGTGCCAATAAAAAAGGTAAAAAATTCATTAAAGGCAGAAGATCTGAGACCGATCAACACGTTGCCGAATATCGAAAAAATTCTAGAAACAGTAGTAAAAGATCAGCTCATAAGTTACTTGGAAATAAATAAAATACTAATTAAAGAACAATCCGGTTTCAGAGAAGGCCACTCTTGTGAAACGGCTTTAAATTATGTAATATCGAGTTGGAAAGAAGAATTAAATCAAAAGAAAAGTATACTTGCGGTTTTTATCGACTTGAAGAGAGCATTTGAAACTATAGACAGAAATATAATGATTAAAAAATTAGAAAAAATTGGAATTAGGGGCAACGAGCTGCAGTGGTTTCAGAGCTTTTTAGGTAACCGAAGACAAAAAACAGCCATTGAGTCGGTTGTCTCGGAAGAGGTATTGACAGGAATTGGATTGCCACAAGGATCGGTTTTGGCACCGGTCCTATTTAACATATATATAAATGATATATCTTCGGCGCTAAAACATAGTAAAATAAGGCTGTTTGCGGATGACGCACTGCTCGAAGTAAGTGAACTTGATACCATGTTAGCTAGGAGCAAAATGCAGGAAGACTTGAACACCCTATACAGGTGGCTTTGTAACAATAAGCTTAAACTTAATGTTAATAAAACCCATTTTATGGTCATATCTAGAGCGATGAATAAGGAATCTTGTAATATCGAGCTAAAAATAATGAACTCAAATATTAACGAAGTTAAAACTTTCAAGTACTTAGGGGTTCAGATTGATAATAAATTAAAATTTAATGATCATATTGATTATATAGTTGCCAAAATAGGCAAGAAAATTGGTTTTTGGAAAAGGTCATGCAAATTTATCAGTAGAAAATACAAACTGAAAGTGTATAAATCCATCATAGAGCCGCATTTCATATATTGTCCCACAATATGCTTTATGGCCAATGTAACTCAGGTAGATAAGCTACAAGTTATGCAAAATAAAGCTATGAGATTTATATTAAACATGAGGTATGATACTCCCATTAATAACATGATAGAAGCACTAAACTGGTTGAGTATAAAACAGCTCATATTCTACCACAGTATGAAATTTGTATTTAATATTAAGCACGGTAAATTACCAACATACCTCAGCGAAAAGCTTAGATATGTAAATGATGCACATTCATACGTAATCAGAGAAACAATAATTTTAGATTACCTCTTTTCAAAACAGAAGTGGACAAGCAAAATATATTTTATAAGGGCCTGAAATATTTCAATGAACTTCCTAATCACATAAAAAGTAGTAATAACTTCAATACCTTTAAAAAAAGTTTATTGGAGCATTGTAAAACCCTTCCAATAATATAAAGTTTTTTTTTTCTTTTATTTTTTACATGACATACCGATACTGGAGCGCGAAAAGGGAATGGTAATACTGGTAGCAGCAAAATACAATGCACCCGGCCCTAAGGAAAAGAAAATCAGTCTCCACCTGTAACTCCAGACAGTTCCAACAACAAATTTCGCTGGAATTCGGTATTTTCAGCCTATATTTACTGTTGCTGATCGGGATCACTCGCATTCCGACAGCATTAATATAACAATAAAATTATATGATGTGTAACCAAAATAAGGTCAAACAAAAGTTGGAGCAGGGGGATTGGAAACACGTCCTTTTCAACCTCCCAATATATTTTGAGATGTGCTGATCGGAATCTTCATGCGTTCCGACAGCGTCTTTACTAAACAAAGTTGAGGGGTGATTGGGTACACTTCAATTTCCAACATCCAAAGACGTGTTTAGCTGTGTTGATCGGAGACCAATACATTCCGACAGCTTAAAATACAAATATAATTGAAAAATATAAGTTCCAAATTTTGTTGCCTTAAGCTGGGAGCCCTGGAGGATTGGAAACGCGTCCTTTCCAACCTTCCTTAAATGACTGGCTCCCAGACTCGTCCGTTTGTTACGCCTGTAAATATGCTGATCGGAATCACATGGCATTCCAACAGCATATTCAATAGAAATAAATGATATAATAATGAATTGTACTTAGTAGTTTAAGTTTTAGGCCTAAACAGCCGTAATAATAAATAAATTAAATTAAATTAACACGTAATACGGGCCCTGAATTGAATAAAAGTACATTTTTTAAGCTATGCTATTTTTATTGTGAAAAGTTTCAAATCTCAAAGTAAAAATGTTAAATCTTAGCAACTGGCTTTAAGCCCAAAATGTTTAAGCATTGCTTCAATACTGCGGATGTAGCTTCGCATAACAAAATTCGGCCACGATTCACTTTTACGATCTCACCGCTTTTATTTTTCTCAATACAATAACAATTATCGTAGAATTCAGAAAACACCGTACACACTTCATAACAGTACTCACAAAGTGGATGTATAAATAGATCTTTTGATATTCTATTCAGAACATCATGAAACTTGAGCAAGGTCTTGGCCAGCTTCCATTCCTTTTCGTGTTCCAATTTGATAATGACGCCAGCATCTAAAACTTTACCCAAATCTGAGAAATCTTCACCACAATTGCGTGAAATTGAGCAAATACGCGTAAATGCATAGAGTAAATATACAGCGGTATTCCCGCGATCCTCCAACATTTTGTCGAATGAGAAAACATAATCATTGGCACGATTATGACTCAAATCAGCATATTTGATACAACCATAGGCAACAGATTCTTGTGCAGCGCGTAATTCTTCTGCGGTTAATACCTTATCACGCTCTTTTTCCAACAGCTTATCCAACGCACGCTTCAAGCCTTCATCTAATAGATCGGACAATTTAATTGTTTCGCCGGAACGTGTCTTGAATTTTTTACCATCTTCACCCAACACAACACCGAAATTTACATGATCGGCCCGCTGGGTTTTCGGATCAAATATACCAGCACGTTCAGCGGCACGGTAAATATTTTGCAAATGTGTACTTTGACCAGAATCGACTACATATACCAGCCAATCCGCCTTTTGTTCGTATAAGCGATAACGTATTGCCGCCATATCTGATGTGTCATAGGTAAAACCACCATCAGATTTAACGATGGTCAATGGGATACCTGTTTTAGTTTCATCTGGCCACATTATTTTCCGCCCTTCATCTTCCTCGAGTAAACCTTTTGAATCTAAGAATTTCACAATATCTATCATACGTGACTGATAGAAGGATTCACCAATCGGATGGATTCTTACATCTAAACGCTCGTATATAGCTTGGAACTCTGCACGCGATACATCGCAAATTTGTGTCCATGCTTTAGTTGAATTTGGATCACCACTTTGCAACAAAACAACACAATTGTAGGCGCGTTTTTTGAATTCTTCATCTTCGTCGAATCTGTGTGAATATATACATATTTTTATGAGTAAATTTTAAAAATTTCGAACAGTTTATTACATTGGGATCAAAACATTTCAGTAAAAAGCATATGTATTTATATCAAATTTGGCCCTATTATATTCCTGAAGATACTCTTAACCAATCCCAAAAGACAAACTAATTGCTCTATTCATACCACTGATTCCTTCGCTAGTAAGCAATAAGCTTAACCTGTTGCGTGAAAAGCTCCGTAGAAACTTACTGAAATGATCCTGGAGGAATCCCAATAGCTATATTCTGTAACTTAGAAATAACAGAACTCACCTCTTTTTCGATTCTTTGTAGAAAGCTTGCAAATCGCCAATAGGTGGACTTTCGTTGATATAATTTGGAAAGCTCTCTTCCAAATGTGCAATCAACATACCGAATTGTGTACCCCAATCACCCAGGTGATTGATCCGCAACACATCGTGTCCCAAAAATTCCATTAAACGGCAAATTGAATCCCCAATAATAGTTGAACGCAAATGGCCAACATGCATCTGTTTGGCTATATTGGGTGAAGAAAAGTCTACAAGTATCCGCTGCTTGCGACACAACGGTGGTTTTACGCCAAAACGCAACATATTCGATATAACATTCAATGCATATTCCCTACGGAAGAGATTTTAGAAAAATATTGGTAAATTAATGTTTTTTTCATAATTCTACACACAATTCGTTTACTTTTTCAGGAATACATTTATATAACCAGCACCAGCAACTTCAGTTTTAGCAACCAGTGGCGATTGTGCAACATTTTTAACAACTTCATTAGCTATAACTCTCGGTGATTTATTTATACCAGATGTTTTTAGAGTTTTTGCTAGTGACATAGCACTATTACATTGATAATCACCAAATTTAGCTGCAGAAGCATTAACGGATGATATTATGGCTGTTGTGCCGGCAAGTTGTGGAAATGCCAAAGCAATAGCATTTGTAAATAAATCCACCAGATGTTCAGTTATGGAAATCATTTCATCAATAGCAGTGGGCAAAGTAGCTGGTACGTAGTGCTTGGCACTGCTTGTAGCATTTTGTTCAGCAGCAATAGCCTGACATTATGAAATATTAAAGATCTTTTAAGTATATATTATAGTAATATCCCCTCACCTTATTTAAAATAGCCAAACGATGTTTCAGCTTCAGATTTTCAGTCTGCAATTTCATATATTCTTCATCATCTTCAAATTCTAGTCCCTCGCCACGCTTTGTTTGCTCTATTTGTGTTTGCAACTTGGCAGTAATACGCTCCTATTAACACGGAAAAATTATACGAAATATTAGGTCTCATGCTAAAGAATTTCTCTGCGTTTATTGGAATGAACAAACCATTTCGCTGAGTGCAGCATTTTCACCTTCTAATGTTGACATATCGTCCTGAATGTGCTTATAATTAAAATTATTTTATTTATAACACCATAGACAGCAAAAGAACGGCCGGTAGATAACCCACACACATAGCGGAACGATACAAGGTGGCAGCATGGTGACATACCTACAAACATAAATTAAAATTCCATGTACTTTGTTTTTGTAAATTCGATGGACAAATGTCAAAATCGTACTTCGCCGGAAGTTGATGTGTCAAATCAAATAAAAAAGTTTGTAATCAGCTGTTCCATGCTGCCACCTTGTATCGTTGCGCCATGCCCACACACATGGACATTGTAAATTTTACCAAGTAGCGCAACTAACAGCTGATCGGTGAAAATTCGCACATTCACACGCACAGTTCTCGACTCAGTTTCAAAACAAAACTTTAGATTATTTAATTCAAATTTTAAAGTGGGATAATCCTTACAAATTTATGCATACAGAATATATATGGCGTTTTTGTTGTTATTAAAACAATAGTTTTATTTATATTAAAGCTTTTATCATTTTTTTTTAACTTTGAAAAAACTCCGAACACCATTCCTTCATTATATGACATTCGACTGCCTAGTCCACTGCCTTCCACTCTATTCGCAACATAACCTCTACTTAAGCTGCCAAACTATATAGTAAACAATGCACATGGATAAAATACATATAAAAAAAACGGCTAGGCCATTGTGAATTCATACAAGTAAAAATCTTTCAATTCTTCCATTGCCATACCTACCTGTCAAATAATAGCTGACAGCGAGAACGGCTGTCGGAAATGGCCAGAGAATGGAAGAAAGGTTTGTTTTTGCTCGCGGTTATTTAACTGAAGTGCCATGAATAGCCCATTTGTGTTTCAAATCGGCTTTTGTTTCAAATATGTCTACAGAAAATCAGACTACATATTATTATTCATTTCTTAAATCTAGTTAAACATCAAATGTGATCAGCCAGTTAATCGAGCATTTTAAAATATGTAAAGAATGCAATGTACCAATCGTCTACAAAAATGTTCGAAAACGATTATTGTGAAACTAATTTAAGTAATTGAACAGCGACTAAGCAGCTGATCGAGGCTGTTTACTTTTGTGAACATTTTTATCGAACATTCCCCACTGGTATGAATTTACAATGGGCTAGGCGATCAGATGGTATATCTTCTTCTTTATGCAATTCACAATTCAATTAAAATTTTTTGACTAAAGCTGGAGTCATTGGTGCCGTATGTCGTATCGCTGTATCCGTATCCCTAACGTAATCAGCTGTTAAAGGGCGAATTAATGGTGACTGAAGCTGGAGACATTGGTGCTTTATCGGTAACCGTATCGGTAACCTTTTAAGAGCTGATTCGACCAACCTTATGAGAATCAATTCAATCGATTATTGGTTCCGCTAAGGTCGTAACCGTATCGTAGCCAACCAATTGGGTTTTGGTTTACCGTCGTAACGATAAACAGCTGATTAAGTTAGGGATACGGATACAGCGATGCGACATACGGCATCAATGACTCCGGCTTTATAACGATAAAGCCATAACCAGATAAATCAGCTGATGGAACCTAACTTATGGAAAGGAATGTAATCGATTAATGGTGCCATACCATAACGCTAACGCCATAGCCAATCAATTGGTTTTTGGTTTCTCGCCATATCCATAACCTAAAAATATTTGAGTTGGTGAATTTAATAACTTTTTTTGGATTTTCTTCATTGTTTTGGATACATTATGACTAAGATACTTATTTTTTGTGGAATATGTTTGTAATTTTTTGCGTTTTCATCATTTTTATGAAATTTTCACGATTTTTAGGTTAAGGCACCATTAATCGATCACATTGAGATGGTTATAGATATGGGTATAGTTACGACTATGGCGTTAGGGTTAAGGAAGTTTAATTTGGCTTTTATCGTTACGACGGTAAACCAAAACCCAATTGGTTGGCTACGATACGGTTACGACTTTAGCGGCACCAATAATCGATTGCATTGATTCTCATAATGTTGGTCGAATCAGCTGTTAAAAGGTTACCGATACGGTTGCCGATAAAGCACCAATGTCTCCAGCTTAAAGTTACATCTCCATGAGTTTCTTTTCAAAACAAACCGCGTCGCAACTTTCACCTCATGTGTGTGTTATATAAATATGCAAGGGCAACAACAATATGATCCATATGGATCAACTTCTTGTATTTGAATGTTAAATATTTAATGTGATCTGAATCACTGTCTATTGGAAAGAGGAGCTTGTTGGGTTTGTATTAAAGGTCCGAACATATTTGCTTTTTACTTTGTAGCGATAAGGACACCCCCCCAATTCCTTGGGGAGTGTTATCGATGTTGATGTTCCTTTTCTGGATGCAGACCCCGGAACGTTCCGGTACCAAGCCCGACCGTCTCGGGAAAGATTTGTAATGACCACGTGAGGCCTTCTTGGCCCTAGATCAATGAGTAGTTCGGGGTCGCCAGAGCCTCAGCTGTTAATGAAACAGGATTTGCCACGGATAGGTGAGGTTGACAATTGGGTTTGGAGAAGCTATATATTGCGCTGGCAACCTGAAAGGGTTGCCATACACAGCCCCTTGAATCTGGTATTTTGGTCACCTCTTACGACAGGCATACCTACCGCGGGTATATTCTGACCGCCTAACCCGCTGGGGGATTGCTTTTTATGTCATTTTGGCGCTTGCATAACTTCGAAACAACGCACCTTGAAAGTTTTCTTTCCACATTGAATAAAAAAATACCCCAGCGAGTTAGGGGGCTTAGAATATACCCATACCAGCTGCGGGCCTGTCGTAAGAGGCGACTTAAATACCAAATTGATTCAAGGGGTTGTGTAGCGAAACCCATTCAAGGGGCTCCCAGCGCAATACATATGTAGCTTCTCCAGCCCAACTGTCAACACCAACAACAATGCAAAAAAACGATATTTAAATTTTGAAACAAAAAGCCCAAAATATTTTTTAAATCAAATGATATGGGGATACAAATTGTAAAATGTTGTATGAATATAAAGAGATTAAAAGAATTAATTGACAAGGCCATGAAAACGTAAGTTCTTGGATCAGGAAAATAGCAGTGTGTGTTCAATGTCAGCTGTTGACCCAACCTGAGCGCAAAAACGACGCTAAAGTCGCTTTATCCAAATGCGATCACTCACGAATTTCCTTTCGAAATCCCTTTACGGAAGTCCAAGGTGACCGTTTCAACAGGGTTGGGCCATAGGGATATATGGAGGGATTCAGGATAAGTAAGAGTGGTAAAAGTATAGTATAGTTGACTGCTAATACGCGTCCAAAAATGTCGGGAGGCACCAATATCTTGAAGTTGGAATATATACATTTTAGCTCTGTAAGATGTTTTCAAGCAAAGTTAAGAATCTTCATGTGGTTGTTTTAATTTTGTTGTACGTAGGAAAATGCCCTATATTGGTGCATTAACTTAAAAATAGTGAAAATTTCATAAAAATGAAGAAAACGCAAAAATTACAAACATATACCACAAAAAATACGTCTCTTAGTTAAAACGTATACAAAACAATAAATAAAATCTACAAAAAGTTAATAAATTCTACAATTCAAATATTTTTAAGTTATTAACTACACTGATTTCCACAAGGTTGGTTGGATCAGCTGTTATACGGATATGGATATGTCAACTTTGCCAGGGCTTTTTATCGTTCCTTAACTCAAAGAAAAAATGTTCCCTTTTACCATTTTAAAGGGTCAATTAAACTTCCTTAACCCTAACGCCATAGTCGTAACCATACCCATATCCATAACCATCTCCAATGTGATCGATTAATGGTGCCTTAACCTAAAAATCGTGAAAATTTCATAAAAATTAAGAAAACGCAAAAAATTACAAACATATTCCACAAAAAATGAGTCTCTTAGTCATAACGTATCCAAAACAATGAATAAAATATACAAAAACTTATTAATGGGTGGGCTATGATATGGTTATGGCTTTGGCGTTATGGTATGGCACCATTAATCCACAAATCACACACAGAAGATTGCGCATTCACGAGTTCAAAATTGCTTCGTTCTGCGCATCTAGGTCACACTTGGCTGCTTGAGCGAATGAAAGAGAGAAAAAAACAAGAGCTAAAGGAAAATGACATAAAAATTGTACATAAAAAACAGCTGATCTTTTGTTTACATGCGCAATCTTGTGTGTGTGATTTGTGCCATTAATCGATTACATTGATTTCCATAAGGTTGATTCGATCATGTTTTATCTGGTTATGGTTTTATGGTTATAAATCACCATTAATTAGCCCTTAACAAATCTTGCTTACTTCTTGAACCGGCAATTTAGTACGAAAAATCATCTAATTTGAACAAGTTAAGGGCGAATTAATGGTGACTTATAACCATAAAGCCATAACCAGATAAATCAGCTGACCGAACATACCTTATGGAAAGGAATGTAATCGATTAATGGTGCAAGACCATAACGCTAACGCCATAAACAATCAATTTGTTTTTGGTTTCTCGCCATATCCATAACCTAAAAATATTTGAGTTGGTGAATTTAATAACTTTTTTTAGATTTTCTTCATTGTTTTGGATACGTTATGACTAAGATACTTATTTTTTGTGGAATATGTTTATAATTTTTTGCGTTTTCAGCATTTTTATGAAATTTTCACGATTTTTGGGTTAAGGCACCATTAATCGATCACATTGAGATGGTTATGGATATGGGTATGGTTACGACTATGGCGTTTAGGTTAAGGAAGTTTAACGATTCTCTAAGTAGCCAGATCTAAGTCGCCGTTATTTTTGGTGTATGTGGTATCACAACGTAGCTTCATGTTGTCCAAATGAGCTATCCTTATCAGGGCAGCTACCACCTAACCTAACCAAATATGTTCCAAAATGCAATGAATTACCTTCAAATAAATTATCCAATACTGGCTTCAATGGTGTCTGACGCTCTTTTTCTGCCTGCTCCGTAAGTATTGGCTCAAGAAATATCCAATTGCAACTACCATTACAAACATTGCTAATATATGCCAACAATGTTGTGATATCAATATTTAGCGTGCTAACATTTGTCACATCGGCACTGTCATCACAATCGGCCGGCTCTTCTATCGATGCTATTTCAATACCAATATCTTGCAGTTCTACAAGCAGAACATTGTCAATTGTTTGGCTGAAATAGAAAACAACCTGTGGGGGAGTGTATTATTAGCATTGATATAAAAGTTCATTAATAACATGTTCTTTGTCATACTTTTGGCGATTTAAACATGCATAAATGTTGTGCGCTTGCATCCACAAATTCCTGTGCTTGATCTAATATGCTACGCGCACCATAACTCGCCGCACCTTTCGCTGCATCAGTAAGTGATTTTGAATTGCGCGCTATTGCTGTTTAAATATAACAAACATTTTATTTTTTACTAGACTTAAATTGAAATTAAAGTAACGACTGTTCTCACCTTTGATCCACTTTAGGCCATTTTCACAAACAATATCCACACGCAATGGATTAGGACGAGCCTCAACTGAAAATCCACAATCGACATGAACTACATCGCGCTGCAATTTAAGGATTTCTACCAGAAAAGCGTAGTGCGTTAAATTACTACATTGCACGTGATTTAGTTTTAATGTTTCATTTTTAATAACCTGCAATGAGAATTGGTTAGCATGGAGTTACTTACAAATAGTTGAGAGTCAGTTCAGAATCCCCCAGCGGGTTAGAGGGCTTAAAGTATACCCGCGGCAGGTATGCCTGTCGTAAGAGTTACATCAGCGATGGGTTAGGGGTTGTATTAGCGACATGGCCAGACAGGAACCTGGTTCGGTTCGGTATTAGCACTTCGGGATACTAACCCGTATGTCGCCGAAACGATTTGCTTTACAGCATGAAAACTTCAGTTGTCCATTATCGTTCATTGACTTCCCTAACGAGAATTGGAAATTTGAGCCCTCCATTGCCCTTCCATACAAATGACCATATGTTTGCATCATCATACTTACCTTTCGCAAGAATTTGACTTCCTGTAAGATTTTCCGTTGAATTTTGTGCACACCATTAATTTGAATATATTGTTCTAATTCGTCAATTAGTTCCTCACCGAGCGTTATTTTTTCATTAGCCCTTTCCACTAGTTCCCCAAAGGGTATTTCTTTATTCATTTCAAATGTAAATATTTCCAATCACCAACCAATCGCTTTGAATCAAGTCGAATTCAGTACCATATCCCAACAGCTGATTGCTTCTTCTTGATAATTTTCCACCACCAGATAGATTCATGCTTTTTTTTTTGGTTTTAATTGACACCGCAAAAGCAAGCGTCGGTTGGCAAGGTGCTTTGCAGAGCCCTTATACTCCCAGGTTATCTTTCAATTTTGTTATTTGTATAAAGTTAATTCTTTTGGTTTTTTTCCTTTGGCACCACGCCAGTCACAAAATTATTAATATATATTTGAAAATTCCCAAGTTTTCTTTCAATTAATTCACTTCGTCTAATCCAATTAGATGTTTCTTATCTCCAATCCAGAAAATTCGTCATGCTTTGAATGAAGCAAAAAGCAGCGATCAGCTGTTGATGTCGAAAGCGAACAAAAACATTAACAGTGATATCTTTATAAAATGGAAATGTAGAAACAAAATTCGGACTATTTCGGAGTAATATATTGGAGGTATATCCGGCTTCAGGTGTTCTTATTTTCGGTAATTCTATACGACGGCATGACACTGGTAATACACGTCCAAAAATATCCAGAGAGGTGTCAAGAGACGCGTATTGACCTCGACAACAATAATCCGAAGGCGGAAAAGAAAAGTTGTATCTCTGTCCGGAGATATTTGCAGTTGAAGTTGGCGATTTTCATGTGGTTGTTGTAATGTGTACCCACAAAAAAAATTGTGAACGGTAATTCTATACGACAGCATGACACTGCGGTAATAGTCTAGTTGAGGGGTCGACTGCTAATGCGCTACCAAAAATATCGAGAGAGGTGTCAAACGACGCGTATTAATCTCGAGAACAATAATCCGATGGCGATTGGCGATTTCCATGTGGTTGTTGTTGTGTGTACCCCCAAAAAAATTGTGCATCACCGTGGCGGTAGCCACGGTTATACCACACACTCGGACTTGGCATGGCGTAGCCCAGGGTTATTTTTTATAGTCGCGGCCGAAGGCCGCCAACGCAGAAAGGTGTTCTGCGCAAAAATACTATGGATCCGACCCCCGGTTTCGGAGGTACCCGCGGGTCATTTTTCGGTTTTTCGTTAATATCTTTTGAACGTGTTAAAATTTTTATTTTCCGCCTTCGGATTATTAATACTGATGTCAAGACGCGTCGTTTGACACTTCTCTCGATATTTTTGCTAGCGTATTAGCAGTCGACCCCTCAACTAGACTATTACCGCCACTGCTAATACGCGTCCAAAAATATGGAGAGAGGTGTCAAACGACGCTACATCTAGGAAAGTAACGTTGACGAAGGTATGAGTTCGAAGTCACAGTCCTATGGATTCTGTGCTGGCATATGGTATAAGGGCCAGGATGCGTGGTAGCGACTGGTGGTCGGGATTGCTACTGTTCGCACGTCGGGAATTGCAGCTCTTAAAAACAGCCGAAAAAACTGAACTGATCTTTGGCGCGATCAACAATAAGCCAGTATTGATGCTAATCGTTAAAATTGTGCCAAGAGAGTCATGACTATTAGTAGATAATTGATAGAAACCGTAAGTCGCCTTTGTGCGTGACGAGCATGTAGCCACAAATGTTCTAAAGATGTCGGGCCGACGACCTGTATTCGAGTTAGCCCAGAACATTTCCTTGGGTGAAACTACACTAAAAAAGTGTGACCATTTAAAGTATTTCTCTCTCTATCCGCAGGGAGCTACTCCCCAAATTTTTTGACCTATCCACGATACCGCAAAAACCGCGGATCTTTCCGAAATGGCCGAAACGTCGATGTCCTTAAATACATATAAACAAAACCCTTCCCAATATTATTTTTTTTTTAATCTTCGCTTAACAAGCCTCCCAGATCTTCATCCGCAAGTTAATGATATTGTTCCAGATCGTCAAACATACATTTGACGTCAGCAGTATGTTTCCATATTCATTAGTTGTGGACAATGTGATACTTTGAAGTCCAGCGATTCAATTCAGAGGCTTACGCCGATCACTTTGTCGGCGCGCCCGCCACGCCGCCGCCGGTATATAATAGAGCCTACGCCGCCGCCGCCGATTAAGTGACCTGCGTAAACATCTACCTGGTGGGTCCAACACCGGTTTGGAGACCAAAACTATATCCACGCAAAACACTTATGTTCGCAATTTTTTTTGTGGGTAAAACAAAATCATCAAAATTACAACAACCACATGAAAATTTTCAATTTCTTTTGCAAATATCTCTTGAACGAGCTAAAATTTTTGTTTTCCGCCTTCGGATTGGACGCGTATTACCAGTGTCATGCTGTCGTATAGAATTACCTTATTTTCATGCGTTATTTCAAAAATTTAAAAGTGGAGCTCAAGAACAGGAAAGTGTAATAATAAAGGATTAAGCCGGAGGTGCTACAGTGTGGGCTACCATCGCCATTATTACTAACAGTAGCAGGCTAAGTTGATGTAGTCGGTCATTAAGAGCCTCATATACTGAATATGTCCAGTGTTACCAGGATGAGTTTCCATAGTTTCTTTCTTAGGCTAATGTAGGATTATGACAAAAAGCATCTCACCGTGGATGAGCTATACTTCAAAGTAAGCAAGTATCTTCTAAGCCACTAGCTTTTT